>NC_092710.1:361779442-361868624 GCF_047496885.1 Scyliorhinus torazame | reverse complement strand
CTCTGTCCCGTACTGACTGAGCGTGTCCTCTGTCCCGTACTGACTGAGCGTGTCTCTGTCCCGTACTGACTGAGCGTGTCTCTGTCTCTGTCCCGTACTGACTGAGCGTGTCTCTGTCTCTGTCCCGTACTGACTGAGCGTGTCTCTGTCTCTGTCCCGTACTGACTGAGCGTGTCTCTGTCTCTGTCCCGTACTGACTGAGCGTGTCTCTGTCCCGTAATTGACTGATGCGTGTCTCTGTCTCTGTCCCGTACTGACTGAGCGTGTCTCTCTGTCTCTGTCCCGTACTGACTGAGGCGTGTCTCTGTCCGTACTGACTGAACGTGTCTCTGTCTCTGTCCCGTACTGACTGAGCGTGTCTCTGTCTCTGTCCCGTACTGACTGAGCGTGTCTCTGTCTCTGTCCCGTACTGACTGAGCGTGTCTCTGTCTCTGTCCCGTACTGACTGAGCGTGTCTCTGTCCCGTACTGACTGAGCGTGTCTCTGTCTCTGTCCCGTACTGACTGAGCGTGTCCTCTGTCTCTGTCCCGTACTGACTGAGCGTGTCTCTGTCTCTGTCCCGTACTGACTGAGCGTGTCTCTGTCCCGTACTGATTGAGCGTGTCTCTGTCTCTGTCCCGTACTGACTGAGCGTGTCTCTGTCTCTGGTCCCGTACTGACTGAGCGTGTCTCTGTCCCCGTACTGACTGAGCGTGTCTCTGTCCCGTACTGACTGAGCGTGTCTCTGTCTCTGTCCCGTACTGACTGAGCGTGTCTCTGTCTCTGTCCCGTACTGACTGAGCGTGTCTCTGTCTCTGTCCCGTTCTGACTGAGCGTGTCTCTGTCTCTGTCCCGTACTGACTGAGCGTGTCTCTGTCTCTGTCCCGTACTGACTGAGCGTGTCTCTGTCTCTGTCCCGTACTGACTGAGCGTGTCTCTGTCCCGTACTGACTGAGCGTGTCTCTGTCTCTGTCCCGTACTGACTGAGCGTGTCTCTGTCCCGTACTGACTGAGCGTGTCTCTGTCCCGTACTGACTGAGCGTGTCTCTGTCCCGTACTGACTGAGCGTGTCTCTGTCCCGTACTGACTGAGCGTTGTCTCTGTCGCGTACTGACTGAGCGTGTCTCTGTCTCTGTCCGTACTGACTGAGCGTGTCTCTGTCTCTGTCCCGTACTGACTGAGCGTGTCTCTGTCCCGTACTGACTGAGCGTGTCCTCTGTCTCTGTCCCGTACTGACTGAGCGTGTCTCTGTCCCCGTACTGACTGAGCGTGTCTCTGTCTCTGTCCCGTACTGACTGAGCGTGTCTCTGTCTCTGTCCCGTACTGACTGAGCGTGTCTCTGTCCCGTACTGACTGAGCGTGTCTCTGTCTCTGTCCCGTACTGACTGAGCGTGTCCCCTGTCTCTGTCCCGTACTGACTGAGCGTGTCTCTGTCTCTGTCCCGTACTGACTGAGCGTGTCTCTGTCCCGTACTGACTGAGCGTGTCTCTGTCTCTGTCCCGTACTGACTGAGCGTGTCTCTGTCCCGTACTGACTGAGCGTGTCTCTGTCTCTGTCCCGTACTGACTGAGCGTGTCTCTGTCTCTGTCCCGTACTGACTGAGCATGTCTCTGTCCCGTTACTGACTGAGCGTGTCTCTGTCTCTGTCCCGTACTGACTGAGCGTGTCTCTGTCTCTGTCCCGTACTGACTGAGCGTGTCCTCTGTCCCGTACTGACTGAGCGTGTCTCTGTCCCGTACTGACTGAGCGTTGTCCTCTGTCCCGTACTGACTGAGCGTGTCTCTGTCCCGTACTGACTGAGCGTGTCTCTGTCTCTGTCCCGTACTGACTGAGTGTGTCTCTGTCCCGTACTGACTGAGCGTGTCTCTGTCCCGTACTGACTGAGCGTGTCTCTGTCTCTGTCCCGTACTGACTGAGCGTGTCTCTGTCCCGTACTGACTGAGCGTGTCTCTGTCCCGTACTGACTGAGCGTGTCTCTGTCTCTGTCCCGTACTGACTGAGCGTGTCTCTGTCCCGTACTGACTGAGCGTGTCTCTGTCCCGTACTGACTGAGCGTGTCTCTGTCCCGTACTGACTGAGCGTGTCTCTGTCCCCGTACTGACTGAGCGTGTCTCTGTCCCGTACTGACTGAGCGTGTCTCTGTCTCTGTCCCGTACTGACTGAGCGTGTCTCTGTCCCGTACTGACTGAGCGTGTCTCTGTCCCGTACTGACTGAGCGTGTCTCTGTCTCTGTCCCGTACTGACTGAGCGTGTCTCTGTCTCTGTCCCGTACTGACTGAGCGTGTCTCTGTCTCTGTCCCGTACTGACTGAGCGTGTCTCTGTCTCTGTCCCGTACTGACTGAGCGTGTCCTCTGTCTCTGTCCCGTACTGACTGAGCGTGTCTCTGTCTCTGTCCCGTACTGACTGAGCGTGTCTCTGTCTCTGTCCCGTACTGACTGAGCGTGTCTCTGTCTCTGTCCTGTACTGACTGAGCGTGTTCTCTGTCCCGTACTGACTGAGCGTGTCTCTGTCTCTGTCCCGTACTGACTGAGCGTGTCTCTGTCTCTGTCCCGTACTGACTGAGCGTGTCTCTGTCCCCGTACTGACTGAGCGTGTCTCTGTCTCTGTCCCGTACTGACTGAGCGTGTCTCTGTCTCTGTCCCGTACTGACTGAGCGTGTCTCTGTCTCTGTCCCGTACTGACTGAGCGTGTCTCTGTCCCGTACTGACTGAACGTGTCTCTGTCTCTGTCCCGTACTGACTGAGCGTGTCTCTGTCTCTGTCCCGTACTGACTGAGCGTGTCCTCTGTCTCTGTCCCGTACTGACTGAGCGTGTCTCTGTCCCGTAATGACTGAGCGTGTCTCTGTCTCTGTCCCGTACTGACTGAGCGTGTCTCTGTCTCTGTCCCGTACTGACTGAGCGTGTCTCTGTCCCGTACTGACTGAGCGTGTCTCTGTCTCTGTCCCGTACTGACTGAGCGTGTCTCTGTCTCTGTCCCGTACTGACTGAGCGTGTCTCTGTCCCGTACTGACTGAGCGTGTCCATGTCCCGTACTGGACTGAGCGTGTCTCTGTCCCGTACTGACTGAGCGTGTCTCTGTCTCTGTCCCGTACTGACTGAGCGTGTCTCTGTCCCGTACTGACTGAGCGTGTCTCTGTCCCGTACTGACTGAGCGTGTCTCTGCCCCGTACTGACTGAGCGTGTCTCTGCCCCGTACTGACTGAGCGTGTCGCTGTCTCTGTCCCGTACTGACTGAGCGTGTCTCTGTCTCTGTCCCCGTACTGACTGAGCGTGTCTCTGTCTCTGTCCCGTACTGACTGAGCGTGTCTCTGTCCCGTACTGACTGAGCGTGTCTCTGTCTCTGTCCCGTACTGACTGAGCGTGTCTCTGTCCCCGTACTGACTGAGCGTGTCTCTGTCCCGTACTGACTGAGCGTGTCTCTGTCTCTGTCCCGTACTGACTGAGCGTGTCTCTGTCTCTGTCCCGTACTGGACTGAGCGTGTCTCTGTCCTCTGTCCCGTACTGACAGAGCGTGTCTCTGTCCCGTGCTGACTGAGCGTGTCTCTGTCCCGTACTGACTGAGCGTGTCTCTGTCTCTGTCCCGTACTGACTGAGCGTGTCTCTGTCCCGTACTGACTGAGCGTGTCTCTGTCTCTGTCCCGTACTGACTGAGCGTGTCACTGTCGCTGTCCCGTACTGACTGAGCGTTGTCTCTGTCCCGTACTGACTGAGCGTGTCTCTGTCCGTACTGACTGAGCGTGTCTCTGTCTCTGTCCGTACTGACTGAGCGTGTCTCTGTCCCGTACTGACTGAGCGTGTCTCTGTCTCTGTCCCGTACTGACTGAGCGTGTCTCTGTCTCTGTCCCGTACTGACTGAGCGTGTCTCTGTCTCTGTCCCGCACTGACTGAGCTTGTCCTCTGTCTCTGTCCCGTACTGACTGAGCGTGTCCTCTGTCCCGTACTGACTGAGCGTGTCTCTGTCTCTGTCCCGTACTGACTGAGCGTGTCTCTGTCCCGTACTGACTGAGCGTGTCTCTGTCTCTGTCCCGTACTGGCTGAGCGTGTCTCTGTCTCTGTCCCGTACTGACTGAGCGTGTCTCTGTCTCTGTCCCGTACTGAGCTGAGCGTGTCTCTGTCTCTGTCCCGTACTGACTGAGCGTGTCTCTGTCTCTGTCCCGTACTGACTGAGCGTGTCTCTTGTCCCGTACTGACTGAGCGTGTCCTCTGTCCCGTACTGACTGAGCGTGTCTCTGTCCCGTACTGACTGAGCGTGTCTCTGTCCCGTACTGACTGAGCGTGTCTCTGTCTCTGTCCCGTACTGACTGAGCGTGTCTCTGTCTCTGTCCCGTACTGACTGAGCGTGTCTCTGTCTCTGTCCCGTACTGACTGAGCGTGTCTCTGTCCCGTACTGACTGAGCGTGTCTCTGTCCCGTACTGACTGAGCGTGTCTCTGTCTCTGTCCCGTACTGACTGAGCGTGTCTCTGTCCCGTACTGACTGAGCGTGTCTCTGTCTCTGTCCCGTACTGACTGAGCGTTTCTCTGTCTCTGTCCCCGCACTGACTGAGCGTGTCTCTGTCTCTGTCCCGTACTGACTGAGCGTGTCTCTGTCCCGTACTGACTGAGCGTGTCTCTGTCCCCGTACTGACTGAGCGTGTCTCTGTCTCTGTCCCATACTGACTGAGCGTGTCTCTGTCTCTGTCCCGCACTGACTGAGCGTGTCTCTGTCCCGTACTGACTGAGCGTGTCTCTGTCCCCGTACTGACTGAGCGTGTCTCTGTCCCGTACTGACTGAGCGTGTCTCTGTCTCTGTCCCGTACTGACTGAGCGTGTCTCTGTCCCCGTACTGACTGAGCGTGTCTCTGTCTCTGTCCCGTACTGACTGAGCGTGTCTCTGTCTCTGTCCCATACTGACTGAGCGTGTCTCTGTCTCTGTCCCGCACTGACTGAGCGTGTCTCTGTCCCGTACTGACTGAGCGTGTCTCTGTCCCGTACTGACTGAGCGTGTCTCTGTCCCGTACTGACTGAGCGTGTCTCTGTCCCGTACTGACTGAGCGTGTCTCTGTCCGTACTGACTGAGCGTGTCTCTGTCTCTGTCCCGTACTGACTGAGCGTGTCTCTGTCTCTGTCCCCGTACTGACTGAGCGTGTCTCTGTCCCGTACTGACTGAGCGTGTCTCTGTCTCTGTCCCGTACTGACTGAGCGTGTCTCTGTCCCGTACTGACTGAGCGTGTCTCTGTCCCGTACTGACTGAGCGTGTCTCTGTCTCTGTCCCGTACTGACTGAGCGTGTCTCTGTCTCTGTCCCCGTACTGACTGAGCGTGTCCTCTGTCCCGTACTGACTGAGCGTGTCTCTGTCTCTGTCCCGTACTGACTGAGCGTGTCTCTGTCTCTGTCCCGTACTGACTGAGCGTGTCTCTGTCCCGTACTGACTGAGCGTGTCTCTGTCCCGTACTGACTGAGCGTGTCTCTGTCTCTGTCCCGTACTGACTGAGCGTGTCTCTGTCTCTGTCCCGTACTGACTGAGCGTGTCTCTGTCCCGTACTGACTGAGCGTGGCTCTGTCCCGTACTGACTGAGCGTGTCTCTGTCCCGTACTGACTGAGCGTGTCTCTGTCCCGTACTGACTGAGCGTGTCTCTGTCTCTGTCCCGCACTGACTGAGCGTGTCTCTGTCTCTGTCCCCGCACTGACTGAGCGTGTCTCTGTCCCGTACTGACTGAGCGTGTCTCTGTCCCGTACTGACTGGGCGTGTCTCTGTCCCGTACTGACTGAGCGTGTCTCTGTCCCGTACTGACTGAGCGTGTCTCTGTCTCTGTCCCGTACTGACTGAGCGTGTCTCTGTCCCATACTGACTGAGCGTGTCTCTGTCCCGTACTGACTGAGCGTGTCTCTGTCCCGTACTGACTGAGCGTTGTCTCTGTCTCTGTCCCGTACTGACTGAGCGTGTCTCTGTCCTCTGTCCCGTACTGACTGAGCGTGTCTCTGTCCCGTACTGACTGAGCGTGTCTCTGTCCCGTACTGACTGAGCGTGTCTCTGTCCCATACTGACTGAGCGTGTCTCTGTCCCGTACTGACTGATCGTGTCTCTGTCTCTGTCCCCGTACTGACTGAGCGTGTCTCTGTCCCGTACTGACTGAGCGTGTCTCTGTCCCGTACTGACTGAGCGTGTCTCTGTCTCTGTCCCATGCTGACTGAGCGTGTCTCTGTCCCGTACTGACTGAGCGTGTCTCTGTCCCGTACTGACTGAGCGTGTCTCTGTCCCGTACTGACTGAGCGTGTCTCTGTCTCTGTCCCGTACTGACTGAGCGTGTCTCTGTCTCTGTCCCGTACTGACTGAGCGTGTCTCTGTCCCGTACTGACTGAGCGTGTCTCTGTCTCTGTCCCGTACTGACTGAGCGTGTCTCCTGTCTCGTACTGACTGAGCGTGTCTCTGTCTCTGTCCCGTACTGACTGAGCGTGTCTCTGTCTCTGTCCCGTACTGACTGAGCGTGTCTCTGTCCCGTACTGACTGAGCGTGTCTCTGTCTCTGTCCCGTACTGACTGAGCGTGTCTCTGTCCCGTACTGACTGAGCGTGTGTCTGTCTCGTACTGACTTAGCGTGTCTCTGTCTCTGTCCCGTACTAACTGAGCGTGTCTCTGTCCCGTACTGACTGAGCGTGTCTCTGTCCCGTACTGACTGAGCGTGTCTCTGTCCCGTACTGACTGAGCGTGTCTCTGTCCCGTACTGACTGGGCGTGTCTCTGTCCCGTACTGACTGAGCGTGTCTCTGTCCCGTACTGACTGAGCGTGTCTCTGTCCCGTACTGACTGAGCGTGTCTCTGTCCCGTACTGACTGAGCGTGTCTCTGTCCCGTACTGACTGAGCGTGTCTCTGTCTCTGTCCCGTACTGACTGAGCGTGTCTCTGTCCCGTACTGACTGGGCGTGTCTCTGTCCCGTACTGACTGAGCGTGTCTCTGTCCCGTACTGACTGGGCGTGTCTCTGTCCCGTACTGACTGAGCGTGTCTCTGTCCCGTACTGACTGAGCGTGTCTCTGTCTCTGTCCCGTACTGACTGAGCGTGTCTCTGTCTCTGTCCCGTACTGACTGAGCGTGTCTCTGTCCCGTACTGACTGAGCGTGTCTCTGTCCCGTACTGACTGAGCGTGTCTCTGTCTCTGTCCCGTACTGACTGAGCGTGTCTCTGTCTCTGTCCCGTACTGGCTGAGCGTGTCTCTGTCCCATACTGACTGAGCGTGTCTCTGTCTCTGTCCCGTACTGACTGAGCGTGTCTCTGTCCCGTACTGACTGAGCGTGTCTCTGTCCCGTACTGACTGAGCGTGTCTCTGTCTCTGTCCGCGTACTGACTGAGCGTGTCTCTGTCCCGTACTGACTGAGCGTGTCTCTGTCTCTGTCCCGTACTGACTGAGCGTGTCTCTGTCTCTGTCCCGTACTGACTGAGCGTGTCTCTGTCCCGTACTGACTGAGCGTGTCTCTGTCTCTGTCCCGTACTGACTGAGCGTGTCTCTGTCCCGTACTGACTGAGCGTGTGTCTGTCTCGTACTGACTGAGCGTGTCTCTGTCTCTGTCCCGTACTGACTGAGCGTGTCTCTGTCTCTGTCCCGTACTGACTGAGCGTGTCTCTGTCCCGTACTGACTGAGCGTGTCTCTGGCTCTGTCCCGTACTGACTGAGCGTGTCTCTGTCTCTGTCCCGTACTGACTGAGCGTGTCTCTGTCCCGTACTGACTGAGCGTGTCTCTGTCCCGTACTGACTGAGCGTGTCTCTGTCCCGTACTGACTGAGCGTGTCTCTGTCCCGTACTGACTGAGCGTGTCTCTGTCCCGTACTGACTGAGCGTGTCTCTGTCCCGTACTGACTGAGCGTGTCTCTGTCTCTGTCCCGTACTGACTGAGCGTGTCTCTGTCTCTGTCCCGTACTGACTGAGCGCGTCTCTGTCCCGTACTGACTGAGCGTGTATCTGTCTCTGTCCCGTACTGACTGAGCGTGTCTCTGTCTCTGTCCCGTACTGACTGAGCGTGTCTCTGTCTCTGTCCCGTACTGACTGAGCGTGTCTCTGTCTCTGTCCCGTACTGACTGAGCGTGTCTCTGTCTCTGTCCCGTACTGACTGAGCGTGTCTCTGTCTCGTACTGACTGAGCGTGTCTCTGTCTCTGTCCCGTACTGACTGAGCGTGTCTCTGTCTCTGTCCCGTACTGACTGAGCGTGTCTCTGTCCCGTACTGACTGAGCGTGTCTCTGTCTCTGTCCCGTACTGACTGAGCGTGTCTCTGTCCCGTACTGACTGAGCGTGTGTCTGTCTCGTACTGACTTAGCGTGTCTCTGTCTCTGTCCCGTACTAACTGAGCGTGTCTCTGTCCCGTACTAACTGAGCGTGTCTCTGTCCCGTACTGACTGAGCGTGTCTCTGTCCCGTACTGACTGAGCGTGTCTCTGTCTCTGTCCCGTACTGACTGAGCGTGTCTCTGTCCCGTACTGACTGAGCGTGTCTCTGTCCCGTACTGACTGAGCGTGTCTCTGTCTCTGTCCCGTACTGACTGAGCGTGTCTCTGTCTCTGTCCCATACTGACTGAGCGTGTCTCTGTCCCGTACTGACTGAGCGTGTCTCTGTCCCGTACTGACTGAGCGTGTCTCTGTCCCGTACTGACTGAGCGTGTCTCTGTCCCGTACTGACTGAGCGTGTCTCTGTCTCTGTCCCGTACTGACTGAGCGTGTCTCTGTCCCGTACTGACTGGGCGTGTCTCTGTCCCGTACTGACTGAGCGTGTCTCTGTCCCGTACTGACTGGGCGTGTCTCTGTCTCTGTCCCGTACTGACTGAGCGTGTCTCTGTCCCGTACTGACTGAGCGTGTCTCTGTCTCTGTCCCGTACTGACTGAGCGTGTCTCTGTCCCGTACTGACTGAGCGTGTCTCTGTCTCTGTCCCGTACTGACTGAGCGTGTCTCTGTCTCTGTCCCGTACTGACTGAGCGTGTCTCTGTCCCGTACTGACTGAGCGTGTCTCTGTCCCGTACTGACTGAGCGTGTCTCTGTCTCTGTCCCGTACTGACTGAGCGTGTCTCTGTCTCTGTCCCGTACTGGCTGAGCGTGTCTCTGTCCCATACTGACTGAGCGTGTCTCTGTCTCTGTCCCGTACTGACTGAGCGTGTCTCTGTCCCGTACTGACTGAGCGTGTCTCTGTCCCGTACTGACTGAGCGTGTCTCTGTCTCTGTCCGCGTACTGACTGAGCGTGTCTCTGTCCCGTACTGACTGAGCGTGTCTCTGTCTCTGTCCCGTACTGACTGAGCGTGTCTCTGTCTCTGTCCCGTACTGACTGAGCGTGTCTCTGTCCCGTACTGACTGAGCGTGTCTCTGTCTCTGTCCCGTACTGACTGAGCGTGTCTCTGTCTCGTACTGACTGAGCGTGTCTCTGTCTCTGTCCCGTACTGACTGAGCGTGTCTCTGTCCCGTACTGACTGAGCGTGTCTCTGTCTCTGTCCCGTACTGACTGAGCGTGTCTCTGTCTCTGTCCCGTACTGACTGAGCGTGTCTCTGTCCCGTACTGACTGAGCGTGTCTCTGTCCCGTACTGACTGAGCGTGTCTCTGTCCCGTACTGACTGAGCGTGTCTCTGTCCCGTACTGACTGAGCGTGTCTCTGTCCCGTACTGACTGAGCGTGTCTCTGTCCCGTACTGACTGAGCGTGTCTCTGTCTCTGTCCCGTACTGACTGAGCGTGTCTCTGTCTCTGTCCCGTACTGACTGAGCGCGTCTCTGTCCCGTACTGACTGAGCGTGTCTCTGTCTCTGTCCCGTACTGACTGAGCGTGTCTCTGTCTCTGTCCCGTACTGACTGAGCGTGTCTCTGTCTCTGTCCCGTACTGACTGAGCGTGTCTCTGTCTCTGTCCCGTACTGACTGAGCGTGTCTCTGTCTCTGTCCCGTACTGACTGAGCGTGTCTCTGTCCCGTACTGACTGAGCGTGTCTCTGTCTCTGTCCCGTACTGACTGAGCGTGTCTCTGTCTCTGTCCCGTACTGACTGAGCGTGTCTCTGTCTCTGTCCCGTACTGACTGAGCGTGTCTCTGTCTCTGTCCCGTACTGACTGAGCGTGTCTCTGTCTCTGTCCCGTACTGACTGAGCGTGTCTCTGTCTCTGTCCCGTACTGACTGAGCGTGTCTCTGTCTCTGTCCCGTACTGACTGAGCGTGTCTCTGTCTCTGTCCCGTACTGACTGAGCGTGTCTCTGTCTCTGTCCCGTACTGACTGAGCGTGTCTCTGTCTCTGTCCCGTACTGACTGAGCGTGTCTCTGTCTCTGTCCCGTACTGACTGAGCGTGTCTCTGTCTCTGTCCCGTACTGACTGAGCGTGTCTCTGTCCCGTACTGACTGAGCGTGTCTCTGTCTCTGTCCCGTACTGACTGAGCGTGTCTCTGTCTCTGTCCCGTACTGACTGAGCGTGTCTCTGTCTCTGTCCCGTACTGACTGAGCGTGTCTCTGTCTCTGTCCCGTACTGACTGAGCGTGTCTCTGTCTCTGTCCCGTACTGACTGAGCGTGTCTCTGTCTCTGTCCCGTACTGACTGAGCGTGTCTCTGTCTCTGTCCCGTACTGACTGAGCGTGTCTCTGTCTCTGTCCCGTACTGACTGAGCGTGTCTCTGTCTCTGTCCCGTACTGACTGAGCGTGTCTCTGTCCCGTACTGACTGAGCGTGTCTCTGTCCCGTACTGACTGAGCGTGTCTCTGTCCCGTACTGACTGAGCGTGTCCCTGTCTCTGTCCCGTACTGACTGAGCGTGTCTCTGTCCCGTACTGACTGAGCGTGTCTCTGTCCCGTACTGACTGAGCGTGTCTCTGTCTCTGTCCCGTACTGACTGAGCGTGTCTCTGTCCCGTACTGACTGAGCGTGTCTCTGTCTCTGTCCCGTACTGACTGAGCGTGTCTCTGTCTCTGTCCCGTACTGACTGAGCGTGTCTCTGTCTCTGTCCCGTACTGACTGAGCGTGTCTCTGTCCCGTACTGACTGAGCGTGTCTCTGTCCCGTACTGACTGAGCGTGTCCGTGTCTCTGTCCCGTACTGACTGAGCGTGTCTCTGTCTCTGTCCCGTACTGACTGAGCGTGTCTCTGTCTCTGTCCCGTACTGACTGAGCGTGTCTCTGTCTCTGTCCCGTACTGACTGAGCGTGTCTCTGTCCCGTACTGACTGAGCGTGTCTCTGTCCCGTACTGACTGAGCGTGTCTCTGTCCCATACTGACTGAGCGTGTCTCTGTCCCGTACTGACTGAGCGTGTCTCTGTCTCTGTCCCGTACTGACTGAGCGTGTCTCTGTCCCGTACTGACTGAGCGTGTCTCTGTCCCGTACTGACTGAGCGTGTCTCTGTCCCGTACTGACTGAGCGTGTCTCTGTCCCGTACTGACTGAGCGTGTCTCTGTCCCGTACTGACTGAGCGTGTCACTGTCTCTGTCCCGTACTGACTGAGCGTGTCTCTGTCCCGTACTGACTGAGCGTGTCTCTGTCTCTGTCCCGTACTGACTGAGCGTGTCTCTGTCCCGTACTGACTGAGCGTGTCTCTGTCCCGTACTGACTGAGCGTGTCTCTGTCCCGTACTGACTGAGCGTGTCTCTGTCTCTGTCCCGTACTGACTGAGCGTGTCTCTGTCCCGTACTGACTGAGCGTGTCTCTGTCCCGTACTGACTGAGCGTGTCTCTGTCCCGTACTGACTGAGCGTGTCTCTGTCTCTGTCCCGTACTGACTGAGCGTGTCTCTGTCCCGTACTGACTGAGCGTGTCTCTGTCTCTGTCCCGTACTGACTGAGCGTGTCTCTGTCCCTGTCCCGTACTGACTGAGCGTGTCTCTGTCCCGTACTGACTGAGCGTGTCTCTGTCCCGTACTGACTGAGCGTGTCACTGTCTCTGTCCCGTACTGACTGAGCGTGTCTCTGTCCCGTACTGACTGAGCGTGTCTCTGTCCCGTACTGACTGAGCGTGTCTCTGTCCCGTACTGACTGAGCATGTCTCTGTCCCGTACTGACTGAGCGTGTCTCTGTCTCTGTCCCGTACTGACTGAGCGTGTCTCTGTCTCTGTCCCGTACTGACTGAGCGTGTCTCTGTCCCGTACTGACTGAGCGTGTCTCTGTCCCGTACTGACTGAGCGTGTCTCTGTCTCTGTCCCGTACTGACTGAGCGTGTCTCTGTCTCTGTCCCGTACTGACTGAGCGTGTCTCTGTCCCGTACTGACTGAGCGTGTCTCTGTCCCGTACTGACTGAGCGTGTCTCTGTCTCTGTCCCGTACTGACTGAGCGTGTCTCTGTCTCTGTCCGCGTACTGACTGAGCGTGTCTCTGTCCCGTACTGACTGAGCGTGTCTCTGTCTCTGTCCCGTACTGACTGAGCGTGTCTCTGTCTCTGTCCCGTACTGACTGAGCGTGTCTCTGTCCCGTACTGACTGAGCGTGTCTCTGTCTCTGTCCCGTACTGACTGAGCGTGTCTCTGTCCCGTACTGACTGAGCGTGTGTCTGTCTCGTACTGACTGAGCGTGTCTCTGTCTCTGTCCCGTACTAACTGAGCGTGTCTCTGTCTCTGTCCCGTACTGACTGAGCGTGTCTCTGTCTCTGTCCCGTACTGACTGAGCGTGTCTCTGTCTCTGTCCCGTACTGACTGAGCGTGTCTCTGTCCCGTACTGACTGAGCGTGTCTCTGTCCCGTACTGACTGAGCGTGTCTCTGTCTCTGTCCCGTACTGACTGAGCGTGTCTCTGTCCCGTACTGACTGAGCGTGTCTCTGTCCCGTACTGACTGAGCGTGTCTCTGTCCCGTACTGACTGAGCGTGTCTCTGTCTCTGTCCCGTACTGACTGAGCGTGTCTCTGTCTCTGTCCCGTACTGACTGAGCGTGTCTCTGTCTCTGTCCCGTACTGACTGAGCGCGTCTCTGTCTCTGTCCCGTACTGACTGAGCGTGTCTCTGTCTCTGTCCCGTACTGACTGAGCGTGTCTCTGTCCCGTACTGACTGAGCGTGTCTCTGTCCCGTACTGACTGAGCGTGTCTCTGTCTCTGTCCCGTACTGACTGAGCGTATCTCTGTCTCTGTCCCGTACTGACTGAGCGTGTCTCTGTCTCTGTCCCGTACTGACTGAGCGTGTCTCTGTCCCGTACTGACTGAGCGTGTCTCTGTCTCTGTCCCGTACTGACTGAGCGTGTCTCTGTCTCTGTCCCGTACTGACTGAGCGTGTCTCTGTCTCTGTCCCGTACTGACTGAGCGTGTCTCTGTCTCTGTCCCGTACTGACTGAGCGTGTCTCTGTCTCTGTCCCGTACTGACTGAGCGTGTCTCTGTCTCTGTCCCGTACTGACTGAGCGTGTCTCTGTCTCTGTCCCGTACTGACTGAGCGTGTCTCTGTCTCTGTCCCGTACTGACTGAGCGTGTCTCTGTCTCTGTCCCGTACTGACTGAGCGTGTCTCTGTCTCTGTCCCGTACTGACTGAGCGTGTCTCTGTCTCTGTCCCGTACTGACTGAGCGTGTCTCTGTCTCTGTCCCGTACTGACTGAGCGTGTCTCTGTCTCTGTCCCGTACTGACTGAGCGTGTCTCTGTCTCTGTCCCGTACTGACTGAGCGTGTCTCTGTCTCTGTCCCGTACTGACTGAGCGTGTCTCTGTCTCTGTCCCGTACTGACTGAGCGTGTCTCTGTCTCTGTCCCGTACTGACTGAGCGTGTCTCTGTCCCGTACTGACTGAGCGTGTCTCTGTCTCTGTCCCGTACTGACTGAGCGTGTCTCTGTCTCTGTCCCGTACTGACTGAGCGTGTCTCTGTCTCTGTCCCGTACTGACTGAGCGTGTCTCTGTCTCTGTCCCGTACTGACTGAGCGTGTCTCTGTCTCTGTCCCGTACTGACTGAGCGTGTCTCTGTCCCGTACTGACTGAGCGTGTCTCTGTCTCTGTCCCGTACTGACTGAGCGTGTCTCTGTCTCTGTCCCGTACTGACTGAGCGTGTCTCTGTCCCGTACTGACTGAGCGTGTCTCTGTCCCGTACTGACTGAGCGTGTCTCTGTCCCGTACTGACTGAGCGTGTCCCTGTCTCTGTCCCGTACTGACTGAGCGTGTCCCTGTCTCTGTCCCGTACTGACTGAGCGTGTCTCTGTCTCTGTCCCGTACTGACTGAGCGTGTCTCTGTCCCGTACTGACTGAGCGTGTCTCTGTCTCTGTCCCGTACTGACTGAGCGTGTCTCTGTCCCGTACTGACTGAGCGTGTCTCTGTCTCTGTCCCGTACTGACTGAGCGTGTCTCTGTCTCTGTCCCGTACTGACTGAGCGTGTCTCTGTCTCTGTCCCGTACTGACTGAGCGTGTCTCTGTCCCGTACTGACTGAGCGTGTCCGTGTCTCTGTCCCGTACTGACTGAGCGTGTCTCTGTCTCTGTCCCGTACTGACTGAGCGTGTCTCTGTCTCTGTCCCGTACTGACTGAGCGTGTCTCTGTCTCTGTCCCGTACTGACTGAGCGTGTCTCTGTCCCGTACTGACTGAGCGTGTCTCTGTCCCGTACTGACTGAGCGTGTCTCTGTCCCATACTGACTGAGCGTGTCTCTGTCCCGTACTGACTGAGCGTGTCTCTGTCTCTGTCCCGTACTGACTGAGCGTGTCTCTGTCCCGTACTGACTGAGCGTGTCTCTGTCCCGTACTGACTGAGCGTGTCTCTGTCCCGTACTGACTGAGCGTGTCTCTGTCCCGTACTGACTGAGCGTGTCTCTGTCCCGTACTGACTGAGCGTGTCTCTGTCCCGTACTGACTGAGCGTGTCACTGTCTCTGTCCCGTACTGACTGAGCGTGTCTCTGTCCCGTACTGACTGAGCGTGTCTCTGTTTCTGTCCCGTACTGACTGAGCGTGTCTCTGTCCCGTACTGACTGAGCGTGTCTCTGTCCCGTACTGACTGAGCGTGTCTCTGTCCCGTACTGACTGAGCGTGTCTCTGTCTCTGTCCCGTACTGACTGAGCGTGTCTCTGTCCCGTACTGACTGAGCGTGTCTCTGTCCCGTACTGACTGAGCGTGTCTCTGTCCCGTACTGACTGAGCGTGTCTCTGTCTCTGTCCCGTACTGACTGAGCGTGTCTCTGTCCCGTACTGACTGAGCGTGTCTCTGTCTCTGTCCCGTACTGACTGAGCGTGTCTCTGTCTCTGTCCCGTACTGACTGAGCGTGTCTCTGTCCCGTACTGACTGAGCGTGTCTCTGTCCCGTACTGACTGAGCGTGTCTCTGTCCCGTACTGACTGAGCGTGTCTCTGTCCCGTACTGACTGAGCGTGTCACTGTCTCTGTCCCGTACTGACTGAGCGTGTCTCTGTCCCGTACTGACTGAGCGTGTCTCTGTCCCGTACTGACTGAGCATGTCTCTGTCCCGTACTGACTGAGCGTGTCTCTGTCTCTGTCCCGTACTGACTGAGCGTGTCTCTGTCTCTGTCCCGTACTGACTGAGCGTGTCTCTGTCCCGTACTGACTGAGCGTGTCTCTGTCCCGTACTGACTGAGCGTGTCTCTGTCTCTGTCCCGTACTGACTGAGCGTGTCTCTGTCTCTGTCCCGTACTGACTGAGCGTGTCTCTGTCTCTGTCCCATACTGACTGAGCGTGTCTCTGTCTCTGTCCCGTACTGACTGAGCGTGTCTCTGTCTCTGTCCCGTACTGACTGAGCGTGTCTCTGTCCCGTACTGACTGAGCGTGTCTCTGTCCCGTACTGACTGAGCGTGTCTCTGTCTCTGTCCCGTACTGACTGAGCGTGTCTCTGTCTCTGTCCCGTACTGACTGAGCGTGTCTCTGTCTCTGTCCCGTACTGACTGAGCGTGTCTCTGTCCCGTACTGACTGGGCGTGTCTCTGTCCCGTGCGGAGGCCTGCTGTACTCACGGAGCATGCCCCTGTAGTTCAGCTCCATATCGCGGCTCTCTGAACGAACCTTGATGGCATCTAAAATCGTGTCAGCAGTCAGCAGAGCTGCCGGCCGCACCACATTCAGCAATTCTGTCAAAGTCATCAGCGGCAAGCGGACTGCATTCATAATCTCTTCATGTCTCTCGTCTGGATTCTGTTGACACCAGTTCATCAATGCCAGGAAAATATCCTTCTCTGGTGCAGCGAAGGAATCTCGAGAGACGACACTGAGGAGCGCTGCCTGTGGGGAGAGAGAGCGGACTTCACACTCATACTGAAATGCCCTTCGCGGTTACATACATGAACATGCTGTGCTAGACTTTGCAGTTATATACGTGTACACGCTCTGCTACACTCCGCTGTTACATACGTGTAACGCTCTGGTACACTCCGCGGTTACATACGTGTACATGCTCCGCTACACTCCGCGGTTACATACGTGTACATGCTCTGCTACACTCCGCGGTTACATAAGTGTACATGGTCTGCTACACTCCGCTGTTACATACGTGTAACGCTCTGGTACACTCCGCGGTTACATACGTGTACATGCTCTGCTACACTCCGCGGTTACATAAGTGTACATGGTCTGCTACACTCCGCTGTTACATACGTGTAACGCTCTGGTACACTCCGCGGTTACATACGTGTACATGCTCTGCTACACTCCGCGGTTACATAAGTGTACATGGTCTGCTACACTCTGCGGTTACATACGTGTAACGCTCTGGTACACTCCGCGGGTACATACGTGTACACGCTGTGGTACACTCAGCGGTTACATACGGGTACACGCTCTGGTACACTCCACGGTTACATACGTGTACACGCTCTGCTACACTCCGCGGTTACATACGTGTACACGTCTGCTACACTCTGCGGTTACATACGTGTACACGCTCTGCTACACTCTGCGGTTACACACGTGTACACGCTCTGCTACACTCGGCGGTTACATGTGTACACGCTCTGCTACACTCCGCGGTTACATACGTGTACAAGCTCTGCTACACTCCGCGGTTACATAAGTGTACATGCTCTGCTACACTCCGCGGATACATACGTGTACACGCTCTGCTACACTCCGCGGTTATATACATGTACACGCTCTGCTACACTCTGCGGTTACATACGTGTACACGCTCTGCTACACTCCGCTGTTACATACGTGTACATGGTCTGCTACACTCTGCGGTTACATAAGTGTACACGCTCTGCTACACTTCGCAGTGTGAGTGCAGCAATACACAGACAGAGAGAGAGAGAGTGCCGAGGGAGGGAGGGTGGAGAGACAGCGAGTGTGGCAATACACAGACAGAGAGAGAGAGTGCCGAGGGAGGGAGGGTGGAGAGACAGCGAGTGTGGCAATACACAGACAGAGAGAGAGAGAGAGTGCCGAGGGAGGGAGGGTGGAGAGACAGCGAGTGTGGCAATACACAGACAGAGAGAGAGAGAGTGCCGAGGGAGGGAGGGTGGAGAGACAGCGAGTGTGGCAATACACAGACAGAGAGAGAGAGAGAGTGCCGAGGGAGGGAGGGTGGAGAGACAGCGAGTGCAGCAATACACAGACAGAGAGAGAGAGAGAGTGCCGAGGGAGGGAGGGTGGAGAGACAGCGAGTGTGGCAATACACAGACAGAGAGAGAGAGAGTGCCGAGGGAGGGAGGGTGGAGAGACAGCGAGTGTGGCAATACACAGACAGAGAGAGAGAGTGCCGAGTGCCGATGTTTTAAAAACCACTTTTCCATTTCTGCTGTACCACACCTGTAGAGTGGGCCGTGTGCTCCCCATACCACAATCTAGTAAACGTTGTGGGTCAGGGGAACTCCATGATACACTTTGGGGTTCTCGAAACCCTGGCCCACAACAATATCAACTGTCTATCCTTCCTCACAGACTTGCTGCATACTATTTCTGCCTGTTCAACAGATACCCTATCCTCTGATCCATAGCTCTGGTTCCCGTCCCCCTGCCAAACTAGTTTAAACCCTCCCGAAGAGCTCGAGCAAACCTCCCACCCAGGATATTGGTGCCCCTCCAGTTTAGGTGTAATCCGTCCTTCATGTCCAGGTCCCACCTTCCCCAGAAGATATCCCAATGATCCACATATCTGAAGCCTTCCCTCCTGCACCAGCCCTATAGCCACGTGTTCAGCTGCACTCGCTCTCTGTTCCTTGCCTCACTTGCACGTGGCACCGGTAGTAACCCTGAGGTCACTACTCTGCTTGTCCTGCTCTTTAGCTTCCAACCTAACTCCCTAAAATCACCTTTTAGATCCTCATCCCTTTTCTTAGCTATGTCGTTGGTGCCGATGTGCACCACGACTTCTGGCTGCTCCCCCTCCCCCTTAAGGATCCTGGAGACTCGATCCGAGACATCCCTGGCCCTGGCACCCGGGAGGCAACATACCTTCCGGGAGTCTCGCTCGCGACCACAGAATCTCCTATCTGTTCCCCTAACCATTGAATCTCCTACAACTATTGCTTTTCTATTCTCCCCCCTTCCCTTCTGAGCCCCAGAGCCAGACTCAGTGCCAGAGACCTGGCCGCTAGAGGCTTCCCCCGGTAGGTCATCCCCCCCAACAGCATCCAAAACGGTATACTTGTTTTGAAGGGGAACGGCCACGTGGGATCCCTGCACTGTCTGCCTGTCTGTTTTCTTTCCCCTGACTGTAACCCAGCTATTCTTGTCCTGTACCTTGGGTGTGGTTACCTCCCTGTAACTCTTCTCAATCACCCCCTCTGCCTCCCGGATGATCCGAAGTTCATCCAGCTTCAGCTCCAGTTCCCTAACACGGTCTTTGAGGAGCTGGAGTTGGGTGCACTTCCCGCAGGTATAGTCAGTGGGGCACCGGTGGTATCCCTCACCACCCACATCCAACAGGAGGAGCATGCAACTGCCCTAGCCTCCATCCCCTCTTACCTTACAGAATATAGCTGCCCTGTGGACCAACTGGACCTCCGCCCTCCGACTCTGCTCCCAGTCAGCTGCACTCTCTGTAAATTCCTGGCTCTCTTCTCACTCTTTGAGGAAATTAAATGAAAGGAGCACCTTACTCCCTCCTTACCTAACTCCCTCAGTCATCAAACTCTCACTACAGCACTCAAATGCACCCAAATTCAGCACCTCCTCGGTCACCAAACTCTCACTATAACACTCAAATGCACCAAATTCAGCACTCAGTGCAAACAAAGTCTGCACTGTAGGGGATCACTTTTATACTGTGAATCTCGCCTCTGAAAACTGGCCTAATCCAATTAACTAATTAACAAGCTCCAGCTGCAAGTGCCTACAAGTAGAAGCCTGTTTAAAGCTGATTGGTTTAGTAGAAGGTGAATTTTCAAACAGCAACTTTTAAATTAATTAACTAAATAAAAGACCAGACTTGAGATAAAAATGAAGCCTTATACTCCCTCAGTCCCCAAACTCTCACTGAAGAAGTTTCGAAGAAGATTTCGCCCCCACAACCCTGGACTGACATCTTTGTATCCTCATTGGCTTCAGGTGAGATCCCAGAGGACTGGAGAATAGCTAACATGGTACCGTGTTTAAGAAAGGTAGCAGGGATAATCCAGGAAACTATAGGCCCATGAACATCACGTCAGTTGTAGGTAAATTATTGGAGTGAATTCTCAGGGACAGGATTTATACCCATTTGGAAACAAATGGACTCATGAGCGACAGACAGCATAGTTTGGTGAAGGGGAGGTCGTGCCTCACTAACTTGATCGAGTTTTTTGAGGAGGTGACAAAGATGATTGATGAGGGGAGGGCGGTGGATGTTGTTTACATGGACTTCAGTAAAACCTTTGACAAGGTGCCTCATGGTAAAAAAGGTGAAGTCACACGGGATCAGAGGGGAGGCGGTAAGTTGGATAGAGAACTGGCTCGGTCACAGAAGGCAAAGGGTAGCAGTGGAAGGGTGTGTTTCTGAATGGAAGGTTGTGACTAGTGGTGTATAGCGCACAAAGACTCACAAGAGACGAATAGAGATGAAGTCGATGAGGCTTTATTAAGCGTGACTTGTTCCCCGCAGTTCAGCAACAGACTGGCCTGCGGGGGAGAACTCCTGGTTCTTATACTCCGCCTTCAGGGCGGAGCTAGGGATCTACAGCCAACCAGGACCCGGGATCTGTCAGCCAATGACATCACGGCTTCACAGTCCCACATGACCCCTAATGCATACTACCACATGGTGTTCCGCAGGGATCTGTGCTGGGACCCTCTGTTGTTTGTACATAAACGATTTGGAGGAAAATGTAGCCGGTCTGATTAGTAAGTTCGTGGATGACACCAAGGCTGGTGGAGTGGCAGATAGTGTTGAGGATTGTCAGAGGATACAGCAGGACAGAGATAGGGTGGAGACTTGGGCAGAGAAATGGCAAATGGAGTTTAATCCGGACAAACGTGAGGTAATGTATTTTGGTCGGTCAAACATAAGAGGGGAAATATACCGTAAATGGCAAAACTCTTAGGAATATAGAAAGTCAGAGAGATCTGGGCGTGCAGGTCCACAGATCTTTGAAGGTGGCAACACAAGTGGACAAGGTCGTCAAAAAAGCAGACGGAATGCTTGCCTTCATTGGATGGGGCATCGACTATAAAAACTGGCAAGTTATTCTGTGGTTGTATAGAACCTTGGTAAGGCCGCACAATTCTGGTTGCCACATTACCAGAAGAATGTGGAGGCTTTGGGGAGGGTGCAGAGGAGGTTTACCAGGATGTTGCCTGGTCTGGAAGGTGTTAGCTATGAGGAGCGGCTGAATAGACTCGGACTGTTTTCATTAGAAAGACCGAGGTTGAGGGGTGACCTGATAGAGGTCTACAAGATTATGAGGGTCATGGATAGAGTGGATGGGCAGGCACTCTTTCCCAGGGTGGAGGGGTCAGTCACTAGGGGGCATAGGTTTAAGATCCGTGGGGCAAAGTTTAGAGGAGATGTGCGAGGCAGGTTTTTTTTACACAGAGGGAGGTGAGTGCCTGGAACGCATTGCCAGGGGAGGTTGTGGAAGCAGATACATTAACGGTGTTCAAAAGGCATCTTGACAAACACAAGGATAGGCTGGTTATAGAGGGATACGGCACAAGGAAGTGCTGAGGGTTTTGGCCAAGGTTGGTATCCTGACCGGTTCAGGTTTGGAGGGCCGAAGGGCCTGTTCCTGTGCTGGATTGTTCTTCGTTCTAACAGCAGTAGCAAATCCGCCCAACAATCTCAAACATTTCTAACTTGCTAACCAACCTGCCATGTGGCACCGAATCAAATGCTTTCTCAAAGTCCAAATATACAATCACCACGACACTACCCTCATCCACTGTGTGTCACCTCGTCAAAGAACTGAATTAAATGTGTCAGACATGTCCTTGACAAAGCCATGTTCACCGTTTAGTATTCACTGATCTTTCTCTAAGTGTATATTTATCTTATCCCGGATTATGGCTCCATCGGTTTTCCCACTCTTGATTTCAAGCTGACAGGTCTGTAGTTTCCTGGGATATCCCTTGCCCCTTTCTGAAACAACGGCACAATCTCCTCAGCTCTTCTCTTTGAGAGTTTGCAATTCCTACAGTACTTCTGACAAAACAACAAAGGGACTTCTGGGAAAATTACGTGACCATGGATTTAGGGTTAAAGCAGAATTAAAATCTAATGGGCAATCAGAGGGCCTCACCTTCGAGAGGCCCAGAAAGCCTTTGCTGCTGAGAATTGCTGATGCATTCCTGTCCATGTATAGGCAGCAGGTGTTTGAGAGTTTGTGCAGAGAATAAAGGCTGGCTACATCATAAACCATACAGACATTACAAACGCTCAGGATGGTGCACAGATACTCTGATGTGGCATCTTCCAGCTCTGGGAATCCATATTTATGGGCAAGAGTGAGAAAGTCCAACAATATTTCCTCTTTCTCATTACTGAGCGTGAGCTGGCCGGTGTAGATATATTTCAGCAGCATTGTAAATGCCTCCGCTGGGGTATCTTCCAATGGGATTTCAGCTTGGGAATGGGACTCACGCATTCCACCATACAATAAAGCCCTAGGAAGGGAGAGAGAGAGCAAAGTTAGCTCAAAGACATTCAGTCATCGATCAAAATGTGTCATCAAAACAGCAGCTTACATTTACATAGTACCTGAGGGACAGCATTCATCGAATTTACAGTGCAGGAGGCGGCCATTCGGCCCATCGAGTCTGCACCGGCTCTTGGAAAGAGCACCCTACCCAAGGTCAACACCTCCACCCTATCCCCATAACCCAGCAACCCCACCCAACACTAAGGGCAATTGTGGTCACTAAGGGCAATTTATCATTGGCCAATCCACCTAACCTGCACATCTTTGGACTGTGGGAGGAAACCGGAGCACCCGGAGGAAACCCACGCAGACACGGGGAGGGCGTGCAGACTCCGCACAGACAGTGACCCAGCGGGGAATCGAACCTGGGACCCTGGAGCTGTGAAGCAACAGTGCTAAACCACTGTGCTACTGTGCCGCCGACAGGATGTGGGCGTGACTGGCTATGCCAGCATTTATTGCCCATCCCTAGTAGCCCTTCAGAAGGTGGTGGTGAGCTGCCTTTTGGAGCCGCTGCAGTCCTTGAGGTGTAGGTGCACCCACTGTGCTGTTAGGGAAGGAGTTCTGGGATGTTGCCCCAGTGACAGTGAAGGAACGGCGATATATTTCCCAGTCAGGGTGGTGAGTGACTGGGAGGGGAACCTCCAGGTGGTGGGGTTCCCAGGTATCTGCTGCTCTTGTCCTGCGAGATGGCAGTGATCGTGGGGTGGAAGGTGCTGTCTAAGGAACCTTGGTGAGTTACTGCAGTGCATCCTGTAGATGGGACACACGGCTGTCACTGTGTGTCGGTGGTGGAGGGAGTGAATGTTTGTGGAAGGGGAGCAATCAAGCGGGGCTGCTTTGTCCTGGATGGTGTCGAGCTTCTTGAGTGTTGTTGGAGCTGCGCTCATCCAGGCAAGTGGAGAGTATTCCATTGCACTCCTGACTTGTGTCTTGTAGATGGTGGATAAGGGTCAGGAGGTGAGTTACTCGCTGTAGGATTCCCAGCCTTTGACCTGCCCTGGTAGCCACAGTATTAATGTGGCTGGGTCCAGTTCAGTTTCTGGTCAATGGTAACCCCCAGGATGTTGATTGTGGGGATGCAGCGATGGAAATGCCAGTGAATGTCAAGGGTGAAAGTTTGATTCTCTCTTGTAGGAGATGGTCATTGCCGGGCACGTGTGTGAATCATAGATTCATAGAATTTATAGTGCAGGAGGTCGTCATTCGGCCCATCGAGTCTGCACTGGCCCTTGGAAAGAGCATCCTACCCAAGCCCACACCCCCACCCTATCCCCGTAACTCCACCTAACCAAGGGCAATTTATCATGGCCAATCCACGTAACCCGCACATCTTTGGGAGGAAACCGGAGCACCCGGAGGAAACCCACGCACACACGGGGAGGATGTGCAGACTCCGCACAGACAGTGACCCAGCCGGGAATCGAACCTGGGACCCTGGCGCTGTGAAGCAACAGTGCTAACCACTGTGCTACCTTTGTTGATGATGGACAGTAGAATGATAAGGCGGTAATTGGCTGGGTTGGATTTGTCCTGTTTCTTGTGTACAGGACACACCTGGGCAATTTTCCACATTGCCGGGTCGATGCCAGTGTTGTAGCTGTACTGGAACAGCGTGGCTAGGGGCACGGCAAGGTCTGGAGCACCAGTCTTCATAGCCTTTGCAGTGTCCAGGATCTTTGACAATTTCTTCGTATCATGTGGTGTGAATCGTATTGGCCGAGAGATCTGCGGTGCGGCAACCGAAGAGGAAAGAGTCGAATTGGACCCCTCCGGAAGGCCGCTGCCCTAGACTCGACATGTATGCTCAAGCCGTCAGGAGTCGCGTCAATGCCAGATTCATCAGTCGCATTCACAAGACAGCCCCGAACGTCACCCAAGCACAACGCAATGCCATCCGCGCTCTCAAGACCAACAACAGCATCGTCATCAAACCAGCAGACAAAGGGGGGGCCACTGTCGTACTGAACAGAACGGACTACTGCAAAGAAGTATACCGACAACTGAACAACCAAGAACACTACAGACAGTTACCCGCAGATCCGACCAAGGAACACATCCGCCAACTTAACAGACTGATCAAGATCTTGGATCCAGATCTTCAGAGCACCCTACGTGCTCTCATCCCACGTACTCCCCGCATTGGAGATCTCTACTGCCTCCCGAAAATACACAAGGCCAACACACCAGGCCGCCCTATCGTTTCAGGCAATGGGACCCTTGTGTGAGAACCTCTCTGGCTAAATGAAGTTACTGTGAAAAGCCCCTAGTCGCCATATTCCGGCGCCTGTTCGGGGAAGCTGGTACGGGAACAGGTGCCGGAATGTGGCGACTAGGGACTTCACCTTCGACAACAAGTTCTTCATCCAGACGCACGGAACAGCCATGGGGACCAGATTCGCACCCCAATACGCCAACATCTTCATGCACAAGTTTGAACAGGACCTACTCACCGCACAGGACCTTCAACCGACGTTATACACCAGATACACCGATGACATTTTTTTCCTTTGGACCCACGGCGAAGAATCACTGAAACGACTACACGATGACATTAATAAGTTCCATCCCACCATCAGACTCACCATGGACTACTCTCCAAAACCAGTTGCATTCTTGGACACACTCGTCTCCATCAAGGACGATCACCTCAGCACTTCGCTTTACCGCAAACCCACGGATAACCTCATGATGCTCCACTTCTCCAGCTTCCACCCTAAACACATTAAAGAAGCCATCCCCTATGGACAAGCTCTCCATATACACAGGATCTGCTCAGACGAGGAGGAGTGTCACAGATATCTACAGAAGCTGAAAGATGCCCTCATATGAACGGGATGCAGCGCTCGACTCATCGATCGACAGTTCCAACGCACCACAGCAAAAAAACACAACCGACAGAATACCCTTCGTCGTCCAGTACTTCCCCGGAGCGGAGAAACTACGACATCTTCTTCGCAGCCTTCAACAAGTCATCAATGAAGACAAACATCTTGCCAAGATCATCCCCGCACCCCCACTACTTGCCTTCAAACAACCACGCAACCTCAAACCATTGTTTGCAGCAAACTACCCAGTCTTCAGAACAGGGACCACGACACCACACAACCCTGCCATGGCAATCTCTGCAAGACGTGCCAGATCATCGACATGGATACCACCATTACACGTGACAACACCACCCACCAGGTACACGGTACATACTCGTGCGATTAGGCCAACGTTGTCTACCTCATACGCTGCAGGAAAGGATGTCCCGAAGCGTGGTACATTGGCGAGACCATGCAGACGCTGCGACAACGAATGAACGGACATCGCGCAACAATCACCAGGCAGGAATGTTCCCTTCCAGTCGGGGAACACTTCAGCCGTCAAGGGCATTCAGCCTCCAATCTCCGGGTAAGCGTTCTCCAAGGCGGCCTTCAGGACACGCGACAACGCAGAATCGCCGAGCAGAAACTTATAGCCAAGTTCCGCACACATGAGTGTGGCCTCAACCGAGACCTGGGATTCATGTCGCATTACATTCATCCCCCACCATCTGGCCTGCGAAATCCTACCAACTGTCCTGGCTTGATACAATTCACACCTCTTTAACCTGGGGTTACCCCATCTCTGGATCTGTAAAGATTTAATCACCAGCTAATGGTCGCATTCCAAGCATTGTTTGGCATCTTTGAATTTGTCTATATATGTGTTTCTGGAAAATACCTCTTCATTCACCTGAGGAAGGAGCAGCGCTCCGAAAGCTAGTGACATCGAAACAAACCTGTTGGACTTTAACCTGGTGTTGTAAGACTTCTTACTGTGCTCACCCCAGTCCAACGCCGGCATCTCCATAATCGATATTAATAAAGAGGTGTTGGCCATCTTAAAAAGCATTAAAGTAGAAAAGTCTCCAGGGCCTGTTGGGATCTACCCCGGGAGGAAAGGGAGGAAATTGCTGAGGCCTTGACAGTAATCTTTGTGACCTCATTGGCTACAGGTGAAGTTCCAGAGGACTGGAGAGTAGCCAATGTTGATAGAGTGAACAGTTGGAGGCTTTTTCCCAGGGCGGAAATGACAATTACAAGGGGGCACAGGTTCAAGGTGAGGGGGGAAAAGGTTCAGTGGAGATGCGCGGGGGGAGGTTTTTACACAGAGGGTGGTGGTGGCCTGGAATGCACGGCCAAGTGAGGTGGTTGAGGCAGATACGTTAGCGACCTTTAAGACTTATCTGGACAGATACATGAACAGACGGGGTATAGAAGGATACAGGCGGTTGGTCTAGATAGGACACGTGATCGGCGCAGGCTTGGAGGGCCGAAGGGCCTGTTCCTGTGCTGTATTGCTCTTTGTTCCTCTGTTTAAGAAGGGAAGCTGGGATAATCCAGGAAATTATAGGCCAGTGAGCTTTACATCAGTGGTAGGGAAATTATTGGAAAAGGTTCTTAGAGATAGGATTGACTCCCATTTGGAAACAAATGGACGTATTAGTGAGAGGCAGCATGGTTTTGTGAAGGGCAGGGCGTGCCTCACTAATTTGGTCGAGTTTTTCGAGGAAGTGACAAAAATGATAGATGAGGGAAAGGAGTAGATGTTGTCTACATGGACCTCAGTAAGGCCTTTGACAAGGTCCCTCATGATAGACTAGTACAAAAGGTGAAGTCACCGGGGATCAGGGGTGAGCTGGCAAGGTGGACACAGAACTGGCTAGGTCATAGAAGACAGAGAGTAGCAATGGAGGGATGCTTTTCTAATTGGAGGGCTGTGACCAGTGGTGTTCCACAGGGATCAGTGCTGGGACCTTTGCTGTTTGTAGTATATATAAATGATTTGGAGGAAAATGTAACTGGTCTGATTAGTAAGTTTGCGGACGACACAAAGGTTGGTGGAATTGCAGATAGCGATGAGGACTGTCAGAGGATACAGCAGGATTTAGATTGTTTGGAGACTTGGGCGGAGAGATGGCAGATGGAGTTTAATCCAGACAAGTGGGAGGTAATGCATTTTGGAAGGTCTAATGCAGGTAGGGAATATACAGTGAATGGTAGAACCCTTGCAAGTACTGACAGGCAGAGAGATCTGGGCATGCATGTCCACCGATCACTGAAAGTGACAACGCATGTGGATAAGGTGGGCAAGAAGGCATACGGCATGCTTGCCTTCATTGGCCGGGGCATTGAGTATAAGAATTGGCAAGTCATGTTGCAGCTGTATAGAACCTTAGTTAGGCCACACTTGGGAGTATAGTGTTCAATTCTGGTCGCCACACTACCAGAAGGATGTGGAGGCTTTGGCGAGGGTACAGAAGCGGTTTACGAGGATGTTGTCTGGTATGGAGGCGATTAGCTATGCGGAGAGGTTAGATAAACCCGGTCTGTTCTCACTGGAACGACGGAGGTTGAGAGGCGACCTGATAGAGGTCTACAAAATTATGAGTGGCTTTGACAGAGTGGATAGTCAGAGGCTCTTTACTAGGGTAGGAGAGTCAAGTACTGGGGGACATAGGTTTAAAGTGCGTGAGGAAAAGTTTAGAACAGATGTGCGAGGCACGTTTTTTTTTTACACAGAGGGTGGTGTGTATGGGCCGCGCTGCCTGGGGAGGGGGTGGGAGCAGGTACGATAGTGGCATTTAAGGGACATCTAGACAAATAAATGAATAGGGTGGGATTGGAAGGATACGGACTCAGTAAGTGCAGACGATTTTAGTTTAGGCAGGTACCATGGTCGGCACAGGCTTGGAGGGCCGAAGGGCCTGTTCCTGTGCTCTATTTTGTTCTTTGTTCTTAGTTCTAGGGACTTGGATGGGGCAGAGGACGGTGCATCCAGGAGCGCTTATTGATGCAATATGTAGATAGTCCAACTCGGGAAGGGGCAGTACTGGACCTGGTCTTGGGGAATGTGCCTGGACAGGTGGTTGAGGTTTCAGTAGGGGAACATTTTGGGAGTAGTGACCACAATTCTGTAAGTTTTAGGGTACTTTTGGATCGGGATAAGGGTAACCCTCACGTTAAGCTGCTAAACTGGGGAAAGGCAAATTCCGACAAGATTGAAGAATTTGGATTGGGTGCGGCTGTTGGAGGGTAAATCAACATCGGACATGTGGGAGTCTTTCAAGCGGCAGTTGATTGGGATTCAGGAACGTCACGTTCCTGAGAGAATGAAGGATAAGTGTGGGAAGTTTAGGGAGCCTTGGATAACGAGAGATATTGTGAACCTCGTCAAAAAGAAAATGGAGGCTTTTGTACGGTCTAGAAGGGTGGGGACAGGAGAAGGTGTATAAAGAAAGTAGGAAGATACTTAAGCGGGAAATTAGGAGGGCTAGGAGGGGTCATTAAAAGTCCTTGGCAAGTAGGATTAAGGTGAATCCCAAAGTTTGTTATTCAAATGGCAGCTCCCGCTTGTGGCGGTGTTTTCGGACCTTGTCCCAGATTAACGGGCAGATGTTTTAATGGACAAAGGTGCAGGCGTGGTGGAGGAAGAGTTTATTCCCCCGGTGATGGATTTGGGGACCGGGGGTGGTTTTAGGTGAAAGGAGCTGTTGGAGTGAGGAACTGGGACACAGGGGAAGGTGGCGGAGGATACGGGACCGGCCCCACCACCCCAGCTGTTGGAGTGAGGAACTTGCCCTGGGTCACAGGGGAAGGTGGTGGAGCTGAGGCCGGAATCTCAGAACCAGGCCATCCAGAAGGTGGGGGAGACGGTGGGGGAGCACGAGGAGCAGCTCGTTTCGTTGGCGGCCGAGACGGGGGTGAGGCGAGATACCCAGAAGCGGCTTCAGGAGAAGGTGGAGGATGTGGGGAACCGGTCCCGGAGGCAGAACCTGAGGATTGTGGGGTTGCCGGAGGGCCGTGAGGGAGCGGACGCTCGTCTGCAGCCCAGATGTTGGAGAAGTTGCTGGGAGAGGGGGGTCTTCGAACGGCCCCTGGAGGTGGAGCGGACGCACAGGAGGCTGATCGGGAAGGTAAGGAGCCAGTGAGGGCAGCAAACCCCCGGTGTACCAGGCCCCGGGTGCAGAGCTGGCCAAGAGGCGAGCGGGATTTAATAAAGTGAAGGCTGCCCTCTTTAAGAAGGGGGTGAAGTTTGGGATGCTGTACCCGGCTCGCCGACAGCGGTCGGGAATATTATTTTGGGAGGCCGGAGGAAGCAATGGAGTTTGCGAGGGGCAACAGACTTGCAGGAGAAGCAGGACATTGAACTCTGGAGGTGGTGTTTAGGCGGTTCGTTCTCCCCGTCGCCCTGTCCGGGGTTGTTGTTGGGGGTGTTTCCCCCCCCTTTGCTTTTTTCTTGGGGGGGGGGGGGGGGTTGTTTTCTCCCCTGGGGGTATTATTTTGGGGTTTCTTGGGGGATTGGGGAGGGTCGTGGGTCAGTGCATTGGGCTCTGATCTCTCTGGGGACCTTTCTCCTTTCTCCTTCTGGAGGGTTGTGTTTTTTTCTTTCGGTTTTAAGCCCATCAGACATAGGAGCAGAATTAGGCCACTCGGCCCATCGAGTCTGCTCCGCCATTCACTCATGGCTGATATTTTCTCATCCCCATTCTCCTGCCTTCTCCCCATAACCCCTGACCCCCTGATTAATCAAGAACCTATCTATCTCTGTCTTAAAGACACTCAGTGATTTGGCCTCCACAGCCTCTGCGGCAAAGAGTTCCACAGATTCACCACCCTCTGGCTGAAGAAATTCCTCCTCATCTCTGTTTTAAAGGATCGTCCCTTTAGTCTGAGATGGTGTCCTCTGGTTCTAGTTTTTCCTACAAGTGGAAACATCCTCTCCACGTCCACTCTATCCAGGCCTCGCAGTATCCTGTAAGTTTCAGTAAGATCCCCCCTCATCCTTCTAAACTCCAACGAGTACAGACCCAGAGTCCTCAACCGTTCCTCGTACGACAACTCTTCATTCCAGGGATCATTCTTGTGAATCTCCTCTGGACCCTTTCCAAGGCCAGCACATCCTTCCTTAGATACAGGGCCCAAAACTGCTCACAATACTCCAAATGGGGTCTGACCAGAGCCTTATACAGCCTCAGAAGTACATCCCTGGTCATGTATTCTAGCCCTCTCGACATGAATGCTAACATTGAATGAAATGAAAATGAAAATCGCTTATTGTCACAAGTAGGCTTCAATGAAGTTACTGTGAAAAGCCCCTAGTCGCCACATTCCGGCGCCTGTTTGGGGAGGCTCGTACGGGAATCGAACCGTGCTGCTGGCCTGCCTTGGTCTGCTTTAAAAGCCAGCGATTTAGCCCAGTGTACTGAACCAGCCCCATTGCATTTGCCTTCTTAACTGCCGACTGAACCTGCACATTAACCTTGAGGATCGTGAACAAGGACTCCCAAGTCCCTTTGTGCTTCTGATTTCCGAAGCATCTCCCCATTTAGAAAATAGACTGCCTAAATTCCTCCTCCCAAAGTGCATAACCTCACACTTTCCCACATTGTATTCCATCTGCCACTTCATTGCCCACTCTCCTAGCCTGTCCAAGTCCTTCTGCTGCCCCCCTGCTTCCTCAATACTACCTGTCCCTCCACAGGTCTTTGTATCATCTGCAAACTTAGCAACAGTGCCTTCAGTTCCTTCTTCCAGATCATTAATGTATATTGTGAAAAGTTGTGGTCCCAGCACAGACCCCAGAGGCACACCACTAGTCACCGGCTGCCATCCTGAAAAAGACCCCTTTATCCCCACTCTCTGCCTTCTGCCAGTCAGCCAATCCTCTATCCATGCCAGGATCTTACCCTTAACACCATGGGCTCTTAACTTATTTAACAGTCTCCTATTCGGCACCTTGTCAAAGGCCTTCTGGAAATCTAAATAAATCATGTCCACTGGTTCTCCTTTGTCTAACGTTCTTGTTACCTCCTCAAAGAACTCTAACAGATTTGTCTGACAGGACGTCCCTTTGACGAAGCCATGCTGACTCAGTCCTATTTTACCATGCACTTCCAAGTACTCCGCGATCTCATCTTTAATAACAGACCAATCTTACCAATGGCCGAAGTCAGGCTAACCGGCCTATAATTTCCCGTCTTCTGCCTCCCTCCCTTCTTAAACAGCGGTGTGACATTAGCCACTTTCCAGTCCTCTAGGACCCTTCCTGCCTCCAGTGATTCCTGAAAGATCATCACCAATGCCTCCACAATTTCCTCAGCTATCTCTTTTAGAACCCTGGGGTGTAGCCCATCTGGTCCAGGTGACTTATCCACCTTCAGACCTTTCAGTTTCCACAGAACCTTCTCCTTAGTAATGGTCACTGCACTCACCTCTGCCCCCTCGTTCTCCTGGAGCTCTGGCATCCCACTGGTGTCTTCCACCGTGAAGACTGATGCAACGTAACTATTCAGTTCCTCTGCCATTTCTTTGTTTCCTATTATTACTTCTCCAGCCACATTTTCCACTGGTCCAATGTCTACTTTTGCCTCTCTCACCTGTTATATATTGAAAAAAAACTCTTCCAGGGCAGCACGGTGGCGCAGTGGTTAGCACTGCAGCCTCTCGCGCCGAGGTCCCAGGTTCGATCCCGGCTCTGGGTCACTGTCCATGTGGAGTTTGCACATTCTCCCCGTGTTTGCGTGGGTTTCACCCCCACAACCCAAAGATGTGCAGGGTAGGTGGATTGGCCACGCTGAATTGCCCCTTAATTGCAAAATATTAATTGGGTACACTACATTTATTTTAAAAAAGAAAAAAACGCTTCCTATCTTCTTTTATATTACAAGCTAGCTGGTACTCATACTTCAACTTCTCCCCCCTTATTGCTTTATTAGTTGTCCTCTGCTCGCTTTTAAAGGCTTCCCAATCCTCTGGTCTCCCACTAATACTCGCCACTTTGTCTGCTTTTTCTTTAGCTTTTATGCTGTCCTTGACATCCCTCGTCAGCTATGGATGCCTTGTCCTCCCCTTAGCATGTTTCCTCCTCCTTGGGATGAATTTCTGTTGTGCCTCCCTGTATCAAGTGAAGATTGGAAAATCATCCTCAGACCATCTGCTATCTCCTCCCTGACCTCCTTTATTAGCCTCGGAAACAATCCTGACAACTGATTACCTTTCTTCGGGTACTTCCTCTCTCTGTATGATTATCCCATCCTATATCTCTCGGTGATTCTCCTGGATGACTAGATCTGCATCATCATTTCCTTTGTAAACAGAGGCAAAATAGTCATTCTGCGGCATAGATGTTTACATCATGAAAACAGGCCCTTCGGCCCAGCTTGTCGATGCCGCCTAGTTTCTCTCACTAAGCTAGTCCCACTTGCCCACATTTGGCCCATATCCCTCTACACCCACCCTGCCCATGGAACTGTCTAACTGCTTTTTAAAGGACAAAATTGTACCCGCCTCTACCACTGCCTCTGGCAGCTCGTTCCAGACACTCACCACCCTCTGTGTGAAGAAATGTCCCCTCTGGTCTCTCTTGCATCTCTCCCCTCTCACCTTAAACCTATGCCCTCTAGTTCTAGAATCCTCTACCTTTGGGACAAGATGTTGACTATCTACCTTATCGATGCCCCTCATTATTTTATAGACCTCAATAAGATCACCCCAAAGCCTCCTACGCTCCAGGGGAAAAAGTCCCAGCCTATCCAGCCTCTCCTTATAACTCAAACCATCAAGTCCCGGCAACATCCTAGTAAATCTTTTCTGCACTCTTTCCAGTTTAATAATATCCTTTCTATAATAGGGTGACCAGAACTGCACACAGTATTCCAAGTGTGGCCGTACCAATGTCTTGTACAACTTCAACAAGACGTCCCAACTCCTGTATTCAATGTTCTGACCAATGAAACCAAGCATGCCGAATGCCTTCTTCACCACCCTGTCCACCTGCGACTCCACCTTCAAGGAGCTATGAACCTGTACTCCTAGATCTCTTTGTTCTGTAACTCTCCCCAACGCCGTACCATTAACTGAGTAGGTCCTGCCCCGATTCGATCTGCCAAAATGCATCACCTCACATTTATCCAAATTAAACTCCATCTGCCATTCATCGGCCCACTGGCCCAATTGGTCAAGATCCCGTTGCAATCTTATAGAACCTTCTTCACTGTCCACTATGACATCAGTCTTGGTGTCATCGGCTAACTTACTAACCATGCCTCCTAAATTCTCATCCAAATCATTAATATAAATCACAAATAACAGTGGACCCAGCCCCGATCCCTGAGGCACACCACTGGTCACAGGCCTCCAGTTTGAAAAACAACCCTCCACAACCTCCCTGTCTTCGGTCGCCGAGCCAACTTTGTATCCAACTGGCTACCCCACCCTGGATTCCGTAAGATTTAACCTTTTGCAACAACCTACCACGCTGTACCTCACGGGATCCTGGGCGAGGTAGTCAATTGGACACAAAGTTGGCTTGGCGACCGAAGACAAAGGGTGGTTGCGGAAGGTTTATTTCAAACTGGAGGCCTGTGACCAGCGGTGTGCCTCAGGGATCATAGAATTTACAGTGCAGGAGGTCATTCGGCCCATCGAGTCTGCACCGACCCTTGAAAAGAGCACCCCGCCCAATCCCACACCTCCACCCTTTAGCCCAAAAGCAATATCTAATTCCTTCTTGAAATTATAAGTGTGCACGATGTTTGCCAGTGTTTTGTTTTTTCACATGTTGTATTTTATTATGGTCGATGGGAGGCAGGTTCCGAGTCCTTGGTGTCTTTCTGCTGTTGGTGAGGGGAGGCGTCGGCAGGGACTCTCCGAGGAGTGGAGGTATGGAGGCATTGCGGGGGGGGGGGGGGGGGGGGGGGGGGGGTGGGGGGCAGTGTGAGCGGTATGGATGGGCCATTTGGTGGGCGTTGCCACGCTAGCAGGGATGCTGGTGAATGGAGGGAGCTGCGATAGGCAGCCAGGAAGAGCGGGGGTGTTCTGGTGACGCAGGTAGCTCGATGGGTGGAGGTGGAGAGAGGTAGGGATGGTGACTTGGCGTAGCCGTGGACAAGGAAGGGGATTGGGGGCAGCGATTGTTTTGGGATGGCAGACCTGGGGGGGGGGGGGGGGGGGGGGGGGGGGGGGGGGGGCGGGGACCAACGAGGCGGGGGTACAGGCGGGCGGGGGTACGGCCAGGCGGGGGACCAGGCCAGGCGGGGGACCAGGCCAGGCGGGGGTACAGCCAGGCGGTGGACCTGGGCGGTCAGTATATGATAGTGAGCAGGGTCTTGGAAAGAGTGCCAGTGGGGTTAGTAAATGCGCCCATTTGGGATGATGTTTTTCACGAGAAGGTGGAGCAGCCCACTCTGTACCTGGATTGGGATCCAGTAATAGAGGGGACACAATTTCAATCGTGTGAAACACCATCTGCTTGATCAGTCGCTGCTCATGGACCGGATTTGGGGGAGGGGGGTGGTGGATATGTGGAGGTTTAGGCATCCGGGAGAGGGAGTTTTCCGACATCTCCAATGGGCCGTGTAGATGTTCCTGTGGAGATCGGTGCTCCTGGGGATAGTGGGGGTGCAATACGCGGTGTTCGTGGTCTCAGCTGGGTCGGCGGTGGAGGGCTTGAATGTTTGTGGAAGGGGAGCAATCAAGCGGGGCTGCTTTGTCCTGGATGGTGTCGAGCTTCTTGAGTGTTGTTGGAGCTGCACTCATCCAGGCAAGTGGAGAGTATCCCATCACACTCCTGACTTGTGCCTTGTAGATGGTGGACAGGCTTTGGGGAGTCAGAAGGTGAGTTACTCTCCGCAGGATTCACAGCCTTTGACCTGCCCTGGTAGCCACAGTATTAATGTGGCTGGGTCCAGTTCAGTTTCTGATCAATGGTAACCCCCAGGATGTTGATTGTGGGGATTCAGCGATGGTAATGCCATTGAATGTCAAGGGGCAGTGGTTAGATCCTCTCTTGTAGGAGATGGTCATTGCCGGGCACTTGTGTGGTGTGAATGTAACAGAATTTACACAGTATGTAGATAGGCCAACGAGAGGCGAGGCCATATTGGATTTGGTACTGGGGAATGAACCAGGACACGTGTTAGATTTGGAGGTAGGTGAGCACTTTGGTGATAGTGACCACAATTCGATTACGTTTACTTTAGTGATGGAAAGGGATAGGTATATGCCGCAGGGCAAGAGTTATATCTGGGGGGAAAGGCAATTATGATGCGATGAGGCACGACTTAGGATACATCGGATGGAGAGGAAAACTGCAGGGGATGGGCACAATGGAAATGTGGAGCTTGTTCAAGGAACAGCTACTGCGTGTCCTTGATAAGTATGTAACTGTCAGACAGGGAGGAAGTGGTCGAGCAAGGGAACCGTGGTTTACTAAGGCAGTCGAAACACTTGTCAAGAGGAAGAAGGAGGCTTATGTAAAGATGAGACATGAAGGTTCAGTCAGGGCGCTCGAGAGTTACAAGTTAGCTAGGAAGGACCTAAAGAGAGAACTAAGAAGAGCCAGGAGGGGACATGAGAAGTCTTTGGCAGGTAGGATCAAGGATAACCCTAAAGCTTTCTATAGATATGTCAGGAATAAAAGAATGACTCGGGTAAGAGTAGGGCCAGTCAAGGACAGTAGTGGGAAGTTGTGCTTGGAGTCCGAGGAGATAGGAAAGGTGCTAAATGAATATTTTTCATCAGTATTCACCCAGGAAAAAGACAATGTTGTCGAGGAGAATACGGAGATTCAGGCTACTAGACTAGAAGGGCTTGAGGTTCATAAGGAGGAGGTGTTAACAATTCTGGAAAGTGTGAAAATAGATAAGTCCCCTGGGCAGGATGGGATTTATCCTTGGATTCTCTGGGAAGCTAGGGAGGAGATTGCTGAGCCTTTGGCCTTGATCTTTAAGTCATCTTTGTCTACAGGAATAGTGCCAGAAGACTGGAGGATAGCAAATGTTGTCCCCTTGTTCAAGAAGGGGAATGGAGACAACCCCGCTAACTGTAGACCAGTGAGCCTTACTTCTGTTGTGGGCAAAGTCTTGGAAAGGTTTATAAGAGATAGGATGTATAATCATCTGGAAAGGAATAATTTGATGAGAGACAGTCAACACGGTTTTGTGAAGGGTAGGTCGTGCCTCACAAACCTTATTGAGTTCTTTGAGAAGGTGACCAAACAGGTGGATGAGGGTAAAGCAGTTGATGTGGTGTATATGGATTTCAGTAAAGCGTTTGATAAGGTTCCCCACGGTAGGCTACTACAGAAATTACGGAGGCATGGGATTCAGGGAGATTTAGCAGTTTGGATCAGAAATTGGCTAGCTGGAAGAAGACAAAGGGTGGTGGTTGATGGGAAGTGTTCAGACTGGAGTCCAGTTACTAGTGGTGTACCACAAGGATCTGTTTTGGGGCCACTGCTGTATGTCATTTTTATAAATGACCTGGAGGAGGGCGTAGAAGGGTGGGTGAGTAAATTTGCAGATGACACTAAAGTCGGTGGAGTTGTGGACAGTACGGAAGGATGTTACAAGTTACAGAGGGACATAGATAAGCTGCAGCGCTGGGCTGAGAGGTGGCAAATGGAGTTTAATGCAGAAAAGTGTGAGGTGATTCATTTTGGAAGGGATAACAGGAAGACAGAGTACTGGGCTAATGGTAGGATTCTTGGCAGTGTGGATGAGCAGAGAGATCTCGGTGTCCATGTACATAGATCCCTGAAAGTTGCCACCCAGGTTGAACATAGAACAGAGAACATAGAACATAGAAAATACAGCACAGAACAGGCCCTTCGGCCCACGATGTTGTGCCGAACCTTTGTCCTAGATTAATCATAGATTATCATTGAATTTACAGTGCAGAAGGAGGCCATTCGGCCCTTTGAGTCTGCACCAGCTCTTGGAAAGAGCACCCTACCCAAACTCAACACCTCCACCCAACACCAAGGGCAATTTGGACATTAAGGGCAATTTATCATTGGCCAATTCACCTAACCCGCACATCTTTGGACTGTGGGAGGAAACCGGAGCACCCGGAGGAAACCCACGCAGACACGGGGAGGACGTGCAGACTCCGCACAGCCAATGACCCAAGCCGGAATCGAACCTGGGACCATGGATCCGTGAAGCAATTGTGCTATCCACAATGCTACCGTGCTGCCCTTAAGAACAAATAAATCTACACTATATCATTTTCCCGTAATCCATGTACCTATCCAACAGCTGCTTGAAGGTCCCTAATGTTTCCGACTCAACTACTTCCACAGGCAGTGCATTCCATGCCCCCACTACTCTCTGGGTAAAGAACCTACCTCTGATATCCCTCCTATATCTTCCACCTTTCACCTTAAATTTATGTCCCCTTGTAATGGTGTGTTCCACCCGGGGAAAAAGTCTCTGACTGTCTACTCTATCTATTCCCCTGATCATCTTATAAACCTCTATCAAGTCGCCCCTCATCCTTCTCCGCTCTAATGAGAAAAGGCCTAGCACCCTCAACCTTTCCTCGTAAGACCTACTCTCCATTCCAGGCAACATCCTGGTAAATCTTCTTTGCACCTTTTCCAGAGCTTCCACATCCTTCCTAAAATGAGGCGACCAGAACTGTACACAGTACTCCAAATGTGGCCTTACCAAAGTTTTGTACAGCTGCATCATCACCTCACGGCTCTTAAATTCAATCCCTCTGTTAATGAACGCGAGCACACCATAGGCCTTCTTCACAGCTCTATCCACTTGAGTGGCAACTTACAAAGATGTATGAACATAGACCCCAAGGTCTCTCTGCTCCTCCACAACGCCAAGAACTCTACCGTTAACCCTGTATTCCGCATTCATATTTGTCCTTCCAAAATGGACAACCTCACACTTTTCAGGGTTAAACTCCATCTGCCACTTCTCAGCCCAGCTCTGCATCCTATCTATGTCTTTTTGCAGCCGACAACAGCCCTCCTTACTATCCACAACTCCACCAATCTTCGTATTGTCTGCAAATTTACTGACCCACCCTTCAACTCCCTCATACAAGTCATTAATGAAAATCACAAACAGCAGAGGACCCAGAACTGATCCCTGCGGTACGCCACTGGTAACTGGGATCCAGGCTGAATATTTGCCATCCACCACCACTCTCTGACTTCTATCGGTTAGCCAGTTCGTTATCCAACTGGCCAAATTTCCCACTATCCCATGCCTCCTTACTTTGTGCAGAAGCCTACCATGGGGAACTTTATCAAATGCCTTACTAAAATCCATGTACACTACATCCACTGCTTTACCTTCATCCACATGCTTGGTCACCTCCTCAAAGAATTCAATAAGATTTGTAAGGCAAGACCTACCCCTCACAAATCCGTGCTGACTATCCCTAATCAAGCAGTGTCTTTCCAGATGCTCAGAAATCCTATCCTTCAGTACCCTTTCCATTACTTTGCCTACCACCGAAGTAAGACTAACTGGCCTGTAATTCCCAGGGTTATCCCTAGTTCCTTTTTTGAACAGGGGCACGACATTCGCCACTCTCCAATCCCCTGGTACCACCCCTGTTGACAGTGAGGACGAAAAGATAACTGCCAACGGCTCTGCAATTTCATCTCTTCCTTCCCATAGAATCCTTGGATATTTCCCGTCAGGCCCGGGGGACTTGTCTATCCTCAAGTTTTTCAAAATGCCCAACACATCTTCCTTCCTAACAAGTATTTCCTCGAGCTTACCAATCTGTTTCACACTGTCCTCTCCAACAATATCGCCCCTCTCATTTGTAAATACAGAAGAAAAGTACTCATTCAAGACCTCTCCTATCTCTTCAGACTCAATACACAATCTCCCGCTCCTGTCCTTGATCGGACCTACCCTCGCTCTAGTCATTCTCATATTTCTCACATATGTGTAAAAGGCCTTGGGGTTTTCCTTGATCCTACCCGCCAAAGATTGTTCATGCCCTCTCTTAGCTCTCCTAATCCCTTTCTTCAGTTCCCTCCTGGCTATCTTGTATCCCTCCAATGCCCTGTCTGAACCTTGTTTCCTCAGCCTTACATAAGTCACCTTTTTCCTCTTAACAAGACATTCAACCTCTCTTGTCAACCATGGTTCCCTCACTCGACCATCTCTTCCCTGCCTGACAGGGACATACATATCAAGGACACATAGCACCTATTCCTTGAACAAGTTCCACATTTCACTTGTGTCCTTCCCTGCCAGCCTATGTTCCCAACTTATGCACTTCAATTCTTGTCTGACAACATCGTATTTACCCTTCCCCCAATTGTAAACCTTGCCCTGTTGCACGTACCTATCCCTCTCCATTACTAAAGTGAAAGTCACAGAATTGTGGTCACTATCTCCAAAATGCTCCCCCACTAACAAATCTATCACTTGCCCTGGTTCATTACCCAGTACTAAATCCAATATTGCCCCTCCTCTGGTTGGACAATCTACATACTGTGTTAGAAAAGCTTCCTGGACACACTGCACAAACACCACCCCATCCAAACTATTTGATCTAAAGAGTTTCCACTCAATATTTGGGAAGTTAAAGTCGCCCATGACTACTACCCTATGACTTCTGCACCTTTCCAAAATCTGTTTCCCAATCTGTTCCTCCACATCTCTGCTACTATTGGGGGGCCTATAAAGAACTCCTAACAAGGTGACTGCTCCTTTCCTATTTCTGACTTCAACCCATACTACCTCAATAGGGTGATACTCCTCGAACTGCCTTTCTGCAGCTGTTATACTATCTCTAATTAATAATGCCACCCCCCCCACCTCTTTTACCACCCTCCCTAATCTTATTGAAACATCTATAACCAGGGACCTCCAACAACCATTTCTGCCCCTCTTCTATCCAAGTTTCTGTGATGGCCACCACATCGTAGTCCCAAGTACCGATCCATGCCTTAAGTTCACCCACCTTATTCCTGATGCTTCTTGCGTTGAAGTATACACACTTCAACCCATCTCCGTGCCTGCAAATACTCTCCTTTGTCAGTGTTCCCTTCCCCACTGCCTCATTACATGCTTTGGCGTCCTGAATATCGGCTACCTTAGTTGCTGGACTACAAATCCGATTCCCATTCCCCTGCCAAATTAGTTTAAACCCTCCCGAAGAGTACTAGCAAACCTCCCTCCCAGGATATTGGTGCCCCTCTGGTTCAGATGCAACCCGTCCTGCTTGTACAGGTCCCACCTTCCCCAGAATGCGCTCCAATTATCCAAATACCTGAAGCCCTCCCTCCTACACCATTCCTGCAGCCACGTGTTCAGCTGCACTCTCTCCCTATTCCTCGCCTCGCTATCACGTGGCACCGGCAACAAACCAGAGATGACAACTCTGTCTGTCCTGGCTTTCAACTTCCAGCCTAACTCCCTAAACTGGTTTATTACCTCCACACCCCTTTTCCTACCTACGTCGTTGGTACCAATGTGCACCACAACTTCTGGCTGCTCCCCCTCCCGCTTAAGGATCCTGAAGACACGATCCGAGACATCCCTGGCCCTGGCACCCGGGAGGCAACATACCTTCCGGGAGTCTCGCTCGCGACCACAGAATCTCCTATCTATTCCCCTAACCATTGAATCTCCTACAACTATTGCTTTTCTATTCTCCCCCCTTCCCTTCTGAGCCCCAGAGCCAGACTCAGTGCCAGAGACCTGGCCGCTAGGGCCTTCCCCCGGTAGGTCATCCCCCCCAACAGCATCCAAAACGGTATACTTGTTTTGAAGGGGAACGGCCACGAGGGATCCCTGCACTGTCTGCCTGTTATTTTTTTTCCCCCTGACTGTAACCCAGCTATTCTTGTCCTGTACAGGGTGTGGTTACCTCCCTGTAACTCTTCTCAATCACCCCCTCTGCCTCCCGGATGATCCGAAGTTCATCCAGCTTCAGCTCCAGTTCCCTAACACGGTCTTTGAGGAGCTGAAGTTGGGTGCACTTCCCGCAGGTATAGTCAGTGGGGACACCGGTGGTATCCCTCACCACCCACATCCTACAGGAGGAGCATGTAACTGGCCTAGCCTCCATCACCTCTTACCTTACAGAATATAGCTGCTGTGTGGACTAACTAGATCTCCGCCCTCCGACTCTGCTCCCAGTCAGCTACACTTCCTGTAAACTCCTGGCTCTCTTCGCACTCTTTGCGGAAATGTCGGAAACAAAATGAAAGGAGCACCTTACTCCCTCCTCACCTAACTCTCTCGGTCACCAAACTGTCACTCTCGCACTCAAAAAGCACCAAATTCAGCACTCAGTGCAAACAAAGTCTGCACTGTAGGGGATCACTTTTATACTGTGAGAGGTTGAGAGGGTTGTTAAGAAGGCGTACGGTGTGTTAGCTTTTATTGGTAGAGGGATTGAGTTTCGGAGCCATGAGGTCATGTTGCAGCTGTACAAAACTCTGGTGCGGCCGCATTTGGAGTATTGCGTGCAATTCTGGTCGCCGCATTATAGGAAGGATGTGGAAGCATTGGAAAGGGTGCAGAGGAGATTTACCAGAATGTTGCCTGGTGTGGAGGGAAGATCTTATGAGGAAAGGCTGAGGGACTTGAGGCTGTTTTCGTTAGAGAGAAGAAGGTTAAGAAGTGACTTAATTGAGGCATACAAGATGATCAGAGGATTGGATAGGGTGGACAGTGAGAGCCTTTTTCCTCGGATGGTGATGTCTAGCACGAGGGGACATAGCTTTAAATTGAGGGGAGATAGATATAGGACAGATGTCAGAGGTAGGTTCTTTACTCAGAGAGTAGTAAGGGTGTGGAATGCCCTGCCTGCAACAGTAGTGCACTCGCCAACACTAAGGGCATTCAAATGGTCATTGGATAGACATATGGACGATAAGGGAATAGTGTCGATGGGCTTTAGAGTGGTTTCACAGGTCGGCGCAACATCGCGGGCCGAAGGGCCTGTACTGCGCTGTAATGTTCTATGTTCTAAAAGCCTGGATATTGTCCAGGTCTTGCTGCATTTGGACAGGGACTGCTTCATTATCTGAGGAGTGGCGAATGGTGCTGAACATTGTGCAGTCATCCGCAAACATCCCCACTTCTGACCTTATGATGGAAGAGAGGTCATTGATAAAGCAGCTGAAGATGGTTGGGGCCTCGGTCACTCCCCTGAGGAACTCCTGCAGTGATGTCCTGGAGCTGAGATGATTGATCTCCGACCACGACAACCATCTTCCTTTGTGCCGGGTATGACTCCAACCAGGATTAGGATTGCATTCTCTGGAGTTCAGTAGAATGAGGGGGGGGGTTTCATAGAAACATAAATTCTAACAGGACTGGACAGGGTCGATGCAGGAAGATGTTCCCGATGGTGGGTGTGTCCAGAACCAGGGGTCACAGCCTGAGGATACGGGGTAGACCATTTCGGACAGAGATGAGGAGACATTTCTTCACCCAGAGAGTGGTCGGCCTGTGGAATTCATCACCACAGGAAGAGGCTGAAGCTAAAACATTGTGAAATTTCAAGAAGAAATGAGATATATTTCTAAGGAGGGGGTCAAGGTATTGAACTAGATGATCAGCCATGATCATAATGAATGGAGGAGCAGGCTCGAAGGGCCGAATGGCCTCCTCTTGCTTCTATTGTCTGTCTACGTTTCTATGTACAAATGGCTGAATTCTGCTCCGACATTTTATGGTTTGATTTGTTAAGAATGTTCGAGACAGCGACTCAGTTTTTTCATCTCTCAGAGAACCCAGGGATAAGGGGAGTTGGCAGGAAAGTGGAGATCACGACGGGCAACAAAGATTGCGCAGGAAGGTAGGGCAGGATTGAGGATCAGGATGGTGAGCACTGCTCAGATTTCGAATGACAAGGACGGCTCTCTCAATACGAAAGATAAGAATTCACCTAAAATACTGACAGCGAGCTGCCAGGATCACACGATGCGCGGAAAATCGCTTCTTCTCCACGATAAAAGTGACATCGCTGTACTCCTCATGGTGTATAAGTGCACCCACATGTTCTGACAAGATGTGAACATGATTGATCTCACCAACTGAAGTGTACGGTCGTAACTGGTGACTGTTGCTCATGCTGGTAGAAATTACTGTCGACCTGAAGTCAGAAAAAAAGTCATAATCAATACACCACAGAGTCAATAATTCACAGTCAATACACCACAGAGTCAATAATTCACTGTCAATGGAGCACAGGGTCCATAATTCACAGTCAATACACCACAGGGTCCATAATTCACAGTCAATACAGCACAGGGTCCATAATTCAGTCAATACACCACAGGGTCCATAATTCACAGTCAATACACCACAGGGTCCATAATTCACAGTCAATACACCACAGAGTCAATAATTCACAGTCAATACACCACAGGGTCCATAATTCACAGTCAATACACCACAGGATCCATAATTCACAGTCGATACACCACAGGGCAAATAATTCACAGTCAATACACCACAGGGTCCATAATTCACAGTCAATACACCACAGGGTCCATAATTCACAGTCAATACACCACAGGGTCCATAATTCACAGTCAATACACCACAGGGTCAATAATTCACTGTCAATACACCACAGAGTCAATAATTCACAGTCAATACACCACAGGGTCCATAATTCACAGTCAATACATCACAGGATCCATAATTCACAGTCGATACACCATAGGATCCATAATTCACAGTCAATACATCACAGGATCCATAATTCACAGTCAATACACCACAGTGTCAATAATTCACAGTCAATACACCACAGGATCCATAATTCACAGTCAATACACCACAGGGTCAATAATTCACTGTCAATACACCACAGGGTCCATAATTCACTGTCAATACACCACAGGGTCCATAATTCACAGTCAATACACCACAGGGTCCATAATTCACTGTCAATACACCACAGGGTCCATAATTCACTGTCAATACACCACAGGGTCAATAATTCACAGTCAATGCACCACGGGGTCCATAATTCACAGACAATACACCACAGGGTCCATACAGTCAATACACCACAGGGTCCATAATTCACAGTCAATACACCACAGGGTCCATAATTCACAGTCAATACACCACAGGGTCCATAATTCACAGTCAATACACCACAGGGTCCATAATTCACAGTCAATACACCACAAGGTCAATAATTCACAATCAATACACCACAGAGTCAATAATTCACAGTCAATACACCACAGGGTAAATAATTCACAGTCAATACACCACAGGGTCCATAATTCACAGTCAATACACCACAGAGTCAATAATTCACAATCAATACACCACAGAGTCAATAATTCACAGTCAATACACCACAGGGTAAATAATTCACAGTCAATACACCACAGGGTCCATAATTCACAGTCAATACACCACAGGGTCCATAATTCACAGTCAATACATCACAGGGTCCATAATTCACAGTCAATACATCACAGGGTCCATAATTCACAGTCAATACACCACAGGGTCCATAATTCACAGTCAATACACCACAGGGTCCATAATTCACAGTCAATACACCACAGGGTTCATAATTCACAGTCAATACACCACAGGGTAAATAATTCACAGTCAATACACCACAGGGTCCATAATTCACAGTCAATACACCACAGGGTAAATAATTCACAGTCAATACACCACAGGGTCCATAATTCACAGTCAATACACCACAGGGTCCATAATTCACAGTCAATACACCACAGGGTCCATAATTCACAGTCAATACACCACAGGGTCCATAATTCACAGTCAATACACCACAGAGTCAATAATTCACAGTCAATACACCACAGGGTCCATAATTCACAGTCAATACACCACAGGGTAAATAATTCACAGTCAATACACCACAGGGTCCATAATTCACAGTCAATACACCACAGGGTAAATAATTCACAGTCAATACACCACAGGGTCCATAATTCACAGTCAATACACCACAGGGTCCATAATTCACAGTCAATACACCACAGGGTCAATAATTCACAGTCAATACACCACAGGGTTCATAATTCACTGTCAATACACCACAGGGTCAATAATTCACAGACAATACACCACAGAGTCAATAATTCACAGGGTCCATAATTCACAGTCAATACACCACAGGGTCCATAATTCACAGTCAATACACAAAAGGGTCAATAATTCACAGTCAATACACCACAGGGTCAATAATTCACTGTCAATACACCACAGGGTCAATAATTCACTGTCAATGCAGCACAGGGTCCATAATTCACAGTCAATACACCACAGGGTCCATAATTCACTGTCAATACACCACAGGGTCCATAATTCACAGTCAATACACCACAGGGTCCATAATTCACTGTCAATACACCACAGTGTCAATAATTCACAGTCAATACACCACAGGGTCCATAATTCACTGTCAATACACCACAGGGTCAATAATTCACAGTCAATACACCACAGAGTCAATAATTCACTGTCAATGGAGCACAGGGTCCATAATTCACAGTCAATACACCACAGGGTCCATAATTCACAGTCAGTACATCACAGGGTCAATAATTCACTGTCAATACACCACAGGGTCCATAATTCACAGTCAATACACCACAGGGTCCATAATTCACAGTCAATACACCACAGGGTCCATAATTCACAGTCAGTACATCACAGGGTCAATAATTCACAGTCAATACACCACAGGGTCCATAATTCACAGTCAGTACATCACAGGGTCAATAATTCACTGTCAATACACCACAGGGTCCATAGTTCACTGTCAATACACCACATGGTCCATAATTCACAGTCAATACACCACAGTGTCCATAAATCACAGTCAATACACCACAGGGTCCATAATTCACTGTCAATACACCACAGAGTCCATAATTCACTGTCAGTACACCACAGGGTCCATAATTCACTGTCAATACACCACAGGGTCTATAATTCACAGTCAATACACCACAGAGTCAATAATTCACTGTCAATACATCACAGGGTCCATAATTCACAGACAATACACCACAGGGTCCATAATTCAGTCAATACAGCACAGGGTCCATAATTCACAGACAATACACCACAGGGTCCATACAGTCAATACACCACAGGGTCCATAATTCACTGTCAACACACCACAGAGTCCATAATTCACAGTCAATACACCACAGTGTCCATAATTCACAGTCAACACACCACAGGGTCCATAATTCACAGTCAATACACCACAGGGTCCATAATTCACAGTCTATACACCACAGGGTCCATAATTCACAGTCAATACATCACAGGGTCAATAATTCACAGTCAATACACCACAGTGTCCATAATTCACAGTCAATACACCACAGGGTCCATAATTCACAGTCAATACACCACAGGGTCCATAATTCACAGTCAATACATCACAGGGTCCATAATTCACAGTCAGTACATCACTGGGTCAATAATTCACAGTCAATACACCACAGGGTCCATAATTCACAGTCAATACACCACAGGGTCCATAATTCACAGTCAATACACCACAGGGTCCATAATTCACAGCCAATACACCACAGGGTCAATAATTCACAGTCAATACACCACAGAGTCAATAATTCACAGTCAATACACCACAGTGTCAATAATTCACAGTCAATACACCACAGTGTCAATAATTCACAGTCAATACACCACAGTGTCAATAATTCACAGTCAATACACCACAGAGTCAATAATTCACAGTCAATACACCACAGTGTCAATAATTCACAGTCAACACACCACAGGGTCCATAATTCACAGTCAATTCACCACAGGGTCCATAATTCACAGTCAATTCACCACAGGGTCCATAATTCACAGTTAATACACCACAGGGTCCATAATTCAGTCAATACACCACAGGGTCCATAATTCACAGTCAACACACCACAGGGTCCATAATTCACAGTCAATTCACCACAGGGTCCATAATTCACAGTTAATACACCACAGGGTCCATAATTCAGTCAATACACCACAGGGTCCATAATTCACAGTCAATACACCACAGGGTCCATAATTCACAGTCAATTCACCACAGGGTCCATAATTCACAGTCAATACATCACAGGGTCCATAATTCACAGTCAATACACCACAGGGTCCATAATTCACAGTCAATACACCACAGGGTCCATAATTCACAGTCAATACACCACAGGGTCCATAATTCAGTCAATACATCACAGGGTCCATAATTCACAGTCAATACATCACAGGGTCCATAATTCACAGTTAATACACCACAGGGTCCATAATTCAGTCAATACACCACAGGGTCAATAATTCACAGTCAATACACCACAGGGTCCATAATTCACAGTCAATACACCACAGGGTCCATAATTCACAGTCAATGCACCACAGGGTCCATAATTCACAGACAATACACCACAGGGTCCATACAGTCAATACACCACAGGGTCCATAATTCACAGTCAATACACCACAGGGCCCATAATTCACAGTCAATACACCACAGGGTCCATAATACACAGTCAATACACCACAGGGTAAATAATTCACAGTCAATACACCACAGGGTAAATAATTCACAGTCAATACACCACAGGGTCCATAATTCACAGTCAATACACCACAGGGTAAATAATTCACAGTCAATACACCACAGGGTCCATAATTCACAGTCAATACACCACAGGGTCAATAATTCACTGTCAATACACCACAGGGTCCATAATTCACAGTCAATACACCACAGGGTTCATAATTCACAGTCAATACACCACAGGGTAAATAATTCACAGTCAATACACCACAGGGTCCATAATTCACAGTCAATACACCACAGGGTAAATAATTCACAGTCAATACACCACAGGGTCCATAATTCACAGTCAATACACCACAGGGTCCATAATTCACAGTCAATACACCACAGGGTCCATAATTCACAGTCAATACACCACAGGGTAAATAATTCACAGTCAATACACCACAGGGTCCATAATTCACAGTCAATACACCACAGAGTCAATAATTCACAGTCAATACACCACAGGGTCCATAATTCACATTCAATACACCACAGGGTAAATAATTCACAGTCAATACACCACAGGGTCCATAATTCACAGTCAATACACCACAGGGTAAATAATTCACAGTCAATACACCACAGGGTCCATAATTCACAGTCAATACACCACAGGGTCCATAATTCACAGTCAATACACCACAGGGTCAATAATTCACAGTCAATACACCACAGGGTTCATAATTCACTGTCAATACACCACAGGGTCAATAATTCACAGACAATACACCACAGAGTCAATAATTCAAAGGTCCATAATTCACAGTCAATACACCACAGGGTCCATAATTCACAGTCAATACACAAAAGGGTCAATAATTCACAGTCAATACACCACAGGGTCAATAATTCACTGTCAATACACCACAGGGTCAATAATTCACTGTCAATGCAGCACAGGGTCCATAATTCACAGTCAATACACCACAGGGTCCATAATTCACTGTCAATACACCACAGGGTCAATAATTCACAGTCAATACACCACAGAGTCAATAATTCACTGTCAATACACCACAGAGTCAATAATTCACTGTCAATGGAGCACAGGGTCCATAATTCACAGTCAATACACCACAGGGTCCATAATTCACAGTCAGTACATCACAGGGTCAATAATTCACTGTCAATACACCACAGGGTCCATAGTTCACTGTCAATACACCACATGGTCCATAATTCACAGTCAATACACCACAGTGTCCATAAATCACAGTCAATACACCACAGGGTCCATAATTCACTGTCAATACACCACAGAGTCCATAATTCACTGTCAGTACACCACAGGGTCCATAATTCACTGTCAATACACCACAGGGTCTATAATTCACAGTCAATACACCACAGAGTCAATAATTCACTGTCAATACATCACAGGGTCCATAATTCACAGACAATACACCACAGGGTCCATAATTCAGTCAATACAGCACAGGGTCCATAATTCACAGACAATACAGCACAGGGTCCATAATTCACAGACAATACAGCACAGGGTCCATAATTCACAGTCAATACAGCACAGGGTCCATAATTCACAGTCAATACAGCACAGGGTCCATAATTCACAGACAATACAGCACAGGGTCCATAATTCACAGACAATACACCACAGGGTCCATAATTCACTGTCAACACACCACAGGGTCCATAATTCACAGTCAATACACCACAGGGTCCATAATTCACAGTCAATACACCACAGGGTCCATAATTCACAGTCAATACACCACAGGGTCCATAATTCACAGTCAATACACCACAGGGTCCATAATTCACAGTCAATACACCACAGGGTCCAAAATTCACTGTCAACACACCACAGAGTCCATAATTCACAGTCAATACACCACAGAGTCAATAATTCACAGTCAATACATCACAGGGTCAATAATTCACAGTCAATACACCACAGTGTCCATAATTCACAGTCAATACACCACAGGGTCCATAATTCACAGTCAATACACCACAGAGTCCATAATTCACAGTCAATACATCACAGGGTCCATAATTCACAGTCAGTACATCACTGGGTCAATAATTCACAGTCAATACACCACAGGGTCCATAATTCACAATCAATACACCACAGAGTCAATAATTCAGTCAATACACCACAGGGTCCATAATTCACAGTCAGTACATCACTGGGTCAATAATTCACAGTCAATACACCACAGGGTCCATAATTCACAATCAATACACCACAGAGTCAATAATTCACTGTCAATACACCACAGAGTCAATAATTCACAGTCAATACACCACAGGGTCCATAATTCACAGTCAATACACCACAGGGTCCATAATTCACAGTCAATACACCACAGGGTCCATAATTCACAGCCAATACACCACAGGGTCCATAATTCACAGTCAATACACCACAGGGTCCATAATTCACAGTCAATACACCACAGGGTCCATAATTCAGTCAATACATCACAGGGTCCATAATTCACAGTCAATACACCACAGGGTCCATAATTCAGTCAATACATCACAGGGTCCATAATTCACAGCCAATACACCACAGGGTCCATAATTCACAGTCAATACACCACAGGGTCCATAATTCAGTCAATACATCACAGGGTCCATAATTCACAGTCAATACACCACAGGGTCCATAATTCAGTCAATACATCACAGGGTCCATAATTCACTGTCAATACACCACAGTGTCCATAAATCACAGTCAATACACCACAGGGTCCATAATTCACTGTCAATACACCACAGAGTCCATAATTCACTGTCAGTACACCACAGGGTCCATAATTCACTGTCAATACACCACAGGGTCTATAATTCACAGTCAATACACCACAGAGTCAATAATTCACTGTCAATACATCACAGGGTCCATAATTCACAGACAATACACCACAGGGTCCATAATTCAGTCAATACAGCACAGGGTCCATAATTCACAGACAATACAGCACAGGGTCCATAATTCACAGACAATACAGCACAGGGTCCATAATTCACAGTCAATACAGCACAGGGTCCATAATTCACAGTCAATACAGCACAGGGTCCATAATTCACAGACAATACAGCACAGGGTCCATAATTCACAGACAATACACCACAGGGTCCATAATTCACTGTCAACACACCACAGGGTCCATAATTCACAGTCAATACACCACAGGGTCCATAATTCACAGTCAATACACCACAGGGTCCATAATTCACAGTCAATACACCACAGGGTCCATAATTCACAGTCAATACACCACAGGGTCCATAATTCACAGTCAATACACCACAGGGTCCATAATTCACTGTCAACACACCACAGAGTCCATAATTCACAGTCAATACACCACAGAGTCAATAATTCACAGTCAATACATCACAGGGTCAATAATTCACAGTCAATACACCACAGTGTCCATAATTCACAGTCAATACACCACAGGGTCCATAATTCACAGTCAATACACCACAGGGTCCATAATTCACAGTCAATACATCACAGGGTCCATAATTCACAGTCAGTACATCACTGGGTCAATAATTCACAGTCAATACACCACAGGGTCCATAATTCACAATCAATACACCACAGAGTCAATAATTCAGTCAATACACCACAGGGTCCATAATTCACAGTCAGTACATCACTGGGTCAATAATTCACAGTCAATACACCACAGGGTCCAGAATTCACAATCAATACACCACAGAGTCAATAATTCACTGTCAATACACCACAGAGACAATAATTCACAGTCAATACACCACAGGGTCCATAATTCACAGTCAATACACCACAGGGTCCATAATTCACAGTCAATACACCACAGGGTCCATAATTCACAGCCAATACACCACAGGGTCCATAATTCACAGTCAATACACCACAGGGTCCATAATTCACAGTCAATACACCACAGGGTCCATAATTCAGTCAATACATCACAGGGTCCATAATTCACAGTCAATACACCACAGGGTCCATAATTCAGTCAATACATCACAGGGTCCATAATTCACAGCCAATACACCACAGGGTCCATAATTCACAGCCAATACACCACAGGGTCCATAATTCACAGTCAATACACCACAGGGTCCATAATTCACAGTCAATACACCACAGGGTCCATAATTCAGTCAATACATCACAGGGTCCATAATTGACAGTCAATACACCACAGGGTCCATAATTCACAGCCAATACACCACAGGGTCCATAATTCAGTCAATACATCACAGGGTCCATAATTCACAGCCAATACACCACAGGGTCCATAATTCACAGTCAATACACCACAGAGTCAATAATTCACAGTCAATACACCACAGGGTCCATAATTCACAGTCAATACACCACAGGGTAAATAATTCACAGTCAATACACCACAGGGTCCATAATTCACAGTCAATACACCACAGGGTAAATAATTCACAGTCAATACACCACAGGGTCCATAATTCACAGTCAATACACCACAGGGTCCATAATTCACAGTCAATACACCACAGGGTCAATAATTCACAGTCAATACACCACAGGGTTCATAATTCACTGTCAATACACCACAGGGTCAATAATTCACAGACAATACACCACAGAGTCAATAATTCACAGGGTCCATAATTCACAGTCAATACACCACAGGGTCCATAATTCACAGTCAATACACAAAAGGGTCAATAATTCACAGTCAATACACCACAGGGTCAATAATTCACTGTCAATACACCACAGGGTCAATAATTCACTGTCAATGCAGCACAGGGTCCATAATTCACAGTCAATACACCACAGGGTCCATAATTCACTGTCAATACACCACAGGGTCCATAATTCACAGTCAATACACCACAGGGTCCATAATTCACTGTCAATACACCACAGTGTCAATAATTCACAGTCAATACACCACAGGGTCCATAATTCACTGTCAATACACCACAGGGTCAATAATTCACAGTCAATACACCACAGAGTCAATAATTCACTGTCAATGGAGCACAGGGTCCATAATTCACAGTCAATACACCACAGGGTCCATAATTCACAGTCAGTACATCACAGGGTCAATAATTCACTGTCAATACACCACAGGGTCCATAATTCACAGTCAATACACCACAGGGTCCATAATTCACAGTCAATACACCACAGGGTCCATAATTCACAGTCAGTACATCACAGGGTCAATAATTCACAGTCAATACACCACAGGGTCCATAATTCACAGTCAGTACATCACAGGGTCAATAATTCACTGTCAATACACCACAGGGTCCATAGTTCACTGTCAATACACCACATGGTCCATAATTCACAGTCAATACACCACAGTGTCCATAAATCACAGTCAATACACCACAGGGTCCATAATTCACTGTCAATACACCACAGAGTCCATAATTCACTGTCAGTACACCACAGGGTCCATAATTCACTGTCAATACACCACAGGGTCTATAATTCACAGTCAATACACCACAGAGTCAATAATTCACTGTCAATACATCACAGGGTCCATAATTCACAGACAATACACCACAGGGTCCATAATTCAGTCAATACAGCACAGGGTCCATAATTCACAGACAATACACCACAGGGTCCATACAGTCAATACACCACAGGGTCCATAATTCACTGTCAACACACCACAGAGTCCATAATTCACAGTCAATACACCACAGTGTCCATAATTCACAGTCAACACACCACAGGGTCCATAATTCACAGTCAATACACCACAGGGTCCATAATTCACAGTCTATACACCACAGGGTCCATAATTCACAGTCAATACATCACAGGGTCAATAATTCACAGTCAATACACCACAGTGTCCATAATTCACAGTCAATACACCACAGGGTCCATAATTCACAGTCAATACACCACAGGGTCCATAATTCACAGTCAATACATCACAGGGTCCATAATTCACAGTCAGTACATCACTGGGTCAATAATTCACAGTCAATACACCACAGGGTCCATAATTCACAGTCAATACACCACAGGGTCCATAATTCACAGTCAATACACCACAGGGTCCATAATTCACAGCCAATACACCACAGGGTCAATAATTCACAGTCAATACACCACAGAGTCAATAATTCACAGTCAATACACCACAGTGTCAATAATTCACAGTCAATACACCACAGTGTCAATAATTCACAGTCAATACACCACAGTGTCAATAATTCACAGTCAATACACCACAGAGTCAATAATTCACAGTCAATACACCACAGTGTCAATAATTCACAGTCAACACACCACAGGGTCCATAATTCACAGTCAATTCACCACAGGGTCCATAATTCACAGTCAATTCACCACAGGGTCCATAATTCACAGTTAATACACCACAGGGTCCATAATTCAGTCAATACACCACAGGGTCCATAATTCACAGTCAACACACCACAGGGTCCATAATTCACAGTCAATTCACCACAGGGTCCATAATTCACAGTTAATACACCACAGGGTCCATAATTCAGTCAATACACCACAGGGTCCATAATTCACAGTCAATACACCACAGGGTCCATAATTCACAGTCAATTCACCACAGGGTCCATAATTCACAGTCAATACATCACAGGGTCCATAATTCACAGTCAATACACCACAGGGTCCATAATTCACAGTCAATACACCACAGGGTCCATAATTCACAGTCAATACACCACAGGGTCCATAATTCAGTCAATACATCACAGGGTCCATAATTCACAGTCAATACATCACAGGGTCCATAATTCACAGTTAATACACCACAGGGTCCATAATTCAGTCAATACACCACAGGGTCAATAATTCACAGTCAATACACCACAGGGTCCATAATTCACAGTCAATACACCACAGGGTCCATAATTCACAGTCAATGCACCACAGGGTCCATAATTCACAGACAATACACCACAGGGTCCATACAGTCAATACACCACAGGGTCCATAATTCACAGTCAATACACCACAGGGCCCATAATTCACAGTCAATACACCACAGGGTCCATAATACACAGTCAATACACCACAGGGTAAATAATTCACAGTCAATACACCACAGGGTAAATAATTCACAGTCAATACACCACAGGGTCCATAATTCACAGTCAATACACCACAGGGTAAATAATTCACAGTCAATACACCACAGGGTCCATAATTCACAGTCAATACACCACAGGGTCAATAATTCACTGTCAATACACCACAGGGTCCATAATTCACAGTCAATACACCACAGGGTTCATAATTCACAGTCAATACACCACAGGGTAAATAATTCACAGTCAATACACCACAGGGTCCATAATTCACAGTCAATACACCACAGGGTAAATAATTCACAGTCAATACACCACAGGGTCCATAATTCACAGTCAATACACCACAGGGTCCATAATTCACAGTCAATACACCACAGGGTCCATAATTCACAGTCAATACACCACAGGGTAAATAATTCACAGTCAATACACCACAGGGTCCATAATTCACAGTCAATACACCACAGAGTCAATAATTCACAGTCAATACACCACAGGGTCCATAATTCACATTCAATACACCACAGGGTAAATAATTCACAGTCAATACACCACAGGGTCCATAATTCACAGTCAATACACCACAGGGTAAATAATTCACAGTCAATACACCACAGGGTCCATAATTCACAGTCAATACACCACAGGGTCCATAATTCACAGTCAATACACCACAGGGTCAATAATTCACAGTCAATACACCACAGGGTTCATAATTCACTGTCAATACACCACAGGGTCAATAATTCACAGACAATACACCACAGAGTCAATAATTCAAAGGTCCATAATTCACAGTCAATACACCACAGGGTCCATAATTCACAGTCAATACACAAAAGGGTCAATAATTCACAGTCAATACACCACAGGGTCAATAATTCACTGTCAATACACCACAGGGTCAATAATTCACTGTCAATGCAGCACAGGGTCCATAATTCACAGTCAATACACCACAGGGTCCATAATTCACTGTCAATACACCACAGGGTCAATAATTCACAGTCAATACACCACAGAGTCAATAATTCACTGTCAATACACCACAGAGTCAATAATTCACTGTCAATGGAGCACAGGGTCCATAATTCACAGTCAATACACCACAGGGTCCATAATTCACAGTCAGTACATCACAGGGTCAATAATTCACTGTCAATACACCACAGGGTCCATAGTTCACTGTCAATACACCACATGGTCCATAATTCACAGTCAATACACCACAGTGTCCATAAATCACAGTCAATACACCACAGGGTCCATAATTCACTGTCAATACACCACAGAGTCCATAATTCACTGTCAGTACACCACAGGGTCCATAATTCACTGTCAATACACCACAGGGTCTATAATTCACAGTCAATACACCACAGAGTCAATAATTCACTGTCAATACATCACAGGGTCCATAATTCACAGACAATACACCACAGGGTCCATAATTCAGTCAATACAGCACAGGGTCCATAATTCACAGACAATACAGCACAGGGTCCATAATTCACAGACAATACAGCACAGGGTCCATAATTCACAGTCAATACAGCACAGGGTCCATAATTCACAGTCAATACAGCACAGGGTCCATAATTCACAGACAATACAGCACAGGGTCCATAATTCACAGACAATACACCACAGGGTCCATAATTCACTGTCAACACACCACAGGGTCCATAATTCACAGTCAATACACCACAGGGTCCATAATTCACAGTCAATACACCACAGGGTCCATAATTCACAGTCAATACACCACAGGGTCCATAATTCACAGTCAATACACCACAGGGTCCATAATTCACAGTCAATACACCACAGGGTCCAAAATTCACTGTCAACACACCACAGAGTCCATAATTCACAGTCAATACACCACAGAGTCAATAATTCACAGTCAATACATCACAGGGTCAATAATTCACAGTCAATACACCACAGTGTCCATAATTCACAGTCAATACACCACAGGGTCCATAATTCACAGTCAATACACCACAGGGTCCATAATTCACAGTCAATACATCACAGGGTCCATAATTCACAGTCAGTACATCACTGGGTCAATAATTCACAGTCAATACACCACAGGGTCCATAATTCACAATCAATACACCACAGAGTCAATAATTCAGTCAATACACCACAGGGTCCATAATTCACAGTCAGTACATCACTGGGTCAATAATTCACAGTCAATACACCACAGGGTCCATAATTCACAATCAATACACCACAGAGTCAATAATTCACTGTCAATACACCACAGAGTCAATAATTCACAGTCAATACACCACAGGGTCCATAATTCACAGTCAATACACCACAGGGTCCATAATTCACAGTCAATACACCACAGGGTCCATAATTCACAGCCAATACACCACAGGGTCCATAATTCACAGTCAATACACCACAGGGTCCATAATTCACAGTCAATACACCACAGGGTCCATAATTCAGTCAATACATCACAGGGTCCATAATTCACAGTCAATACACCACAGGGTCCATAATTCAGTCAATACATCACAGGGTCCATAATTCACAGCCAATACACCACAGGGTCCATAATTCACAGTCAATACACCACAGGGTCCATAATTCAGTCAATACATCACAGGGTCCATAATTCACAGTCAATACACCACAGGGTCCATAATTCAGTCAATACATCACAGGGTCCATAATTCACTGTCAATACACCACAGTGTCCATAAATCACAGTCAATACACCACAGGGTCCATAATTCACTGTCAATACACCACAGAGTCCATAATTCACTGTCAGTACACCACAGGGTCCATAATTCACTGTCAATACACCACAGGGTCTATAATTCACAGTCAATACACCACAGAGTCAATAATTCACTGTCAATACATCACAGGGTCCATAATTCACAGACAATACACCACAGGGTCCATAATTCAGTCAATACAGCACAGGGTCCATAATTCACAGACAATACAGCACAGGGTCCATAATTCACAGACAATACAGCACAGGGTCCATAATTCACAGTCAATACAGCACAGGGTCCATAATTCACAGTCAATACAGCACAGGGTCCATAATTCACAGACAATACAGCACAGGGTCCATAATTCACAGACAATACACCACAGGGTCCATAATTCACTGTCAACACACCACAGGGTCCATAATTCACAGTCAATACACCACAGGGTCCATAATTCACAGTCAATACACCACAGGGTCCATAATTCACAGTCAATACACCACAGGGTCCATAATTCACAGTCAATACACCACAGGGTCCATAATTCACAGTCAATACACCACAGGGTCCATAATTCACTGTCAACACACCACAGAGTCCATAATTCACAGTCAATACACCACAGAGTCAATAATTCACAGTCAATACATCACAGGGTCAATAATTCACAGTCAATACACCACAGTGTCCATAATTCACAGTCAATACACCACAGGGTCCATAATTCACAGTCAATACACCACAGGGTCCATAATTCACAGTCAATACATCACAGGGTCCATAATTCACAGTCAGTACATCACTGGGTCAATAATTCACAGTCAATACACCACAGGGTCCATAATTCACAATCAATACACCACAGAGTCAATAATTCAGTCAATACACCACAGGGTCCATAATTCACAGTCAGTACATCACTGGGTCAATAATTCACAGTCAATACACCACAGGGTCCAGAATTCACAATCAATACACCACAGAGTCAATAATTCACTGTCAATACACCACAGAGACAATAATTCACAGTCAATACACCACAGGGTCCATAATTCACAGTCAATACACCACAGGGTCCATAATTCACAGTCAATACACCACAGGGTCCATAATTCACAGCCAATACACCACAGGGTCCATAATTCACAGTCAATACACCACAGGGTCCATAATTCACAGTCAATACACCACAGGGTCCATAATTCAGTCAATACATCACAGGGTCCATAATTCACAGTCAATACACCACAGGGTCCATAATTCAGTCAATACATCACAGGGTCCATAATTCACAGCCAATACACCACAGGGTCCATAATTCACAGCCAATACACCACAGGGTCCATAATTCACAGTCAATACACCACAGGGTCCATAATTCACAGTCAATACACCACAGGGTCCATAATTCAGTCAATACATCACAGGGTCCATAATTGACAGTCAATACACCACAGGGTCCATAATTCACAGCCAATACACCACAGGGTCCATAATTCAGTCAATACATCACAGGGTCCATAATTCACAGCCAATACACCACAGGGTCCATAATTCATAGTCAATACACCAGTCTCTCTCCCCCCACCCCCCCACCGTGTTTCTCCCTCACTCTCTCCCCCCGTGTCTCTCTTTCCCCCTCTCCCCCCCGTGTCTCTCCCTCACTCTCTCACCCCCTTTCTCTCTCTCGCTCACCCCACCCCCCCCCCCCCCGTGTCTCTCCCTCACTCTCTTCCCCCCCCCCCAGTGTCCCTCTCTCGCTCTCTCCCCCCGTGTCTCTCTTTCCCCCTCTCCCCCCCGTGTCTCTCCCTCACTCTCTCCCCCCCGTGTCTCTCCCTCACTCTCTCCCCCCCCGTGTCTCTCTCTCGCTCACCCCCCCCCCCCCCCGGTGTCTCTCTCTCGCTCACTCCCTCGCTCTCTCCCCCGTGTCTCTCTTTCCCCCTCTTCCCCCGTGTCTCTCCCCCCGTGTCTCTCTTCCCCCCCCTCCCGTGTCTCTCCCTCTCCCTCCCATGTCACTCTCTCGCACTCCCCCCCCTACCCCCCCCCCGTGTCTCTCCCTCGCTCTCCCCCCCCCCCCCCATGTGTCTCTCACTCGCTCTCTCCCACCCGTGTCTCTCCCTCCATCTCTCCCCCAGTCTCTCTCTCTCGCTCTTTTCCCCCCCCCGTCTCTCTCACTCGCTCTCTCCGTGTCTCTCTCTCACTCTCTCCCCCGTGTCTCTCTCGCGCTCTCTCCCTTCCGTGTCTCTCTCTCACTCTCTCCCTGCCCACCCCCCCGGGTCTCTCTCTCACTCTCGCCCCCCGTGTCTCTCTCTCGCTCTCGCCCCCCGTGTCTCTCTCTCGCTCTCGCCCCCCGTGTCTCTCTCTCGCTCTCCCCCCATGTCTCTCTCTCGCTGTCCCCCCCCCCCCGTGTCTCGCACCCGCTCTCACGCCCCCCCGTGTCTCTCTCTCGCTCTCTCCCTGCGTCTGCCTCCGCCTCTATCTCAGTGACTCTCTCTCTATCTCAGTGATTCTCTCGATCTCAGTGACTCTCTCTCTCTCTATCTCAGTGACTCTCTCTCTCTCTATCTCAGTGACTCTCTCTCTCTATCTCAGTGACTCTCTCTCTCTATCTCAGTGACTCTCTCTCTCTATCTCAGTGACTCTCTCTCTCTATCTCAGTGACTCTCTCTCTATCTCAGTGACTCTCTATCTCAGTGACTCTCTCTCTCTATCTCAGTGGCTCTCTCTCTCTATCTCAGTGGCTCTCTCTATCTCAGTGACTCTCTCTCTCTATCTCAGTGACTCTCTCTCTCTATCTCAGTGACTCTCTCTCTCTATCTCAGTGACTCTCTCTCTCTATCTCAGTGACTCTCTCTCTCTCTATCTCAGTGACCCTCTCTCTCTATCTCAGTGACTCTCTCTCTCTATCTCAGTGACTCTCTCTCTCTATCTCAGTGACTCTCTCTCTCGATCTCAGTGACTCTCTCTCACGATCTCAGTGACTCTCTCTCTCTATCTCAGTGACTCTCTCTCTCTCTATCTCAGTGACTCTCTCTCTCGATCTCAGTGACTCTCTCTCTATCTCAGTGACTCTCTCTCTATCTCAGTGACTCTCTCTCTCTATCTCAGTGACTCTCTCTCTATCTCAGTGACTCTCTCTCTATCTCAGTGACTCTCTCTCTATCTCAGTGACTCTCTCTCTATCTCAGTGACTCTCTCTCTATCTCAGTGACTCGCTCTCTCTATCACAACGCTCTCTCTATCACAAAGGTTGGTGGAATTGCGGATAGCGATGAGGACTGTCTGAGGATACAGCAGGATTTAGATTGTCTGGAGACTTGGGCGGAGAGATGGCAGATGGAGTTTAATCCGGACAAATGTGAGGTAATGCATTTTGGAAGGTCTAATGCAGGTAGGGAATATACAGTGAATGGTAGAACCCTCAAGAGTATTGAAAGTCAAAGAGATCTAGGAGTACAGGTCCACAGGTCATTGAAAGGGGCAACACAGGTGGAGAAGGTAGTCAAGAAGGCATACGGCATGCTTGCCTTCATTGGCCGGGGCATTGAGTATAAGAATTGGCAAGTCATGTTGCAGCTGTATAGAACCTTAGTTAGGCCACACTTGGAGTATAGTGTTCAGTTCTGGTCGCCACACTACCAGAAGGATGTGGAGGCTTTAGAGAGGGTGCAGAAGAGATTTAACAGAATGTTGCCTGGTATGGAGGGCATAAGCTATGAGGAGCGATTGAATAAACTCGGTTTGTTCTCACTGGAACGAAGGAGGTTGAGGGGCGACCTGATAGAGGTATACAAAATTATGAGGGGCATAGACAGAGTGGATAGTCAGAGGCTTTTCCCCAGGGTAGAGGGGTCAATTACTAGGGGGCATAGGTTTAAGGTGAGAGGGGCAAAGTTTAGAGTAGATGTACGAGGCAAGTTTTTTACGCAGAGGGTAGTGGGTGCCTGGAACTCACTACCGGAGGAGGTAGTGGAAGCAGGGACGATAGGGACATTTAAGGGGCATCTTGACAAATATATGAATAGGATGGGAATAGAAGGATACGGACCCAGGAAGTGTAGAAGATTGTAGTTTAGTCGGGCAGTATGGTCGGCACGGGCTTGGAGGGCCGAAGCGCCTGTTCCTGTGCTGTACATTTCTTTGTTCTATCTCAGTGACTCTCTCTCTCTATCTCAGTGACTCTCTCTCTCTATCTCAGTGACTCTCTCTCTCTATCTCAGTGACTCTCTCTCTCTATCTCAGTGACTCTCTCTCTCTATCTCAGTGACTCTCTCTCTCTCTATCTCAGTGACTCTCTCTCTCTATCTCAGTGACACTCTCTCCCTATCTCAGTGACACTCTCTCCCTATCTCAGTGACTCTCTCTCTATCTCAGTGACTCTCTCTCTATCTCAGTGACTCTCTCTCTATCTCAGTGACTCTCTCTCTCTATCTCAGTGACTCTCTCTCTCTATCTCAGTGACTCTCTCTCTATCTCAGTGACTCTCTCTCTATCTCAGTGACTCTCTCTCTATCTCAGTGACTCTCTCTCTATCTCAGTGACTCTCTCTCTATCTCAGTGACTCTCTCTCTCTATCTCAGTGACTCTCTCTCTATCTCAGTGACTCTCTCTGTATCTCAGTGACTCTCTCTGTATCTCAGTGACTCTCTCTCTCTCTATCTCAGTGACTCTCTCTCTATCTCAGTGACTCTCTCTCTCTATCTCAGTGACTCTCTCTCTCTCTATCTCAGTGACTCTCTCTCTCTCTATCTCAGTGACTCTCTCTCTCTATCTCAGTGACTCTCTCTCTCTATCTCAGTGACTCTCTCTCTATCTCAGTGACTCTCTCTCTATCTCAGTGACTCTCTCTCTATCTCAGTGACTCTCTCTCTATCTCAGTGACTCTCTCTCTCTCTCAGTGACTCTCTCTCTCTCAGTGACTCTCTCGCTCTCAGTGACTCTCTCTCTCTCAGTGACTCTCTCTCTCTCAGTGACTCTCTCTCTCTCAGTGACTCTCTCTCTCTGTGACTCTCTCTCTCTCAGTGACTCTCTCTCTCTATCTCAGTGACTCTCTCTCTCTATCTCAGTGACTCTCTCTCTATCTCAGTGACTCTCTCTCTATCTCAGTGACTCACTCTCTATCTCAGTGACTCTCTCTCTATCTCAGTGACTCTCTCTCTCTATCTCAGTGACTCTCTCTCTATCTCAGTGACTCTCTCTCTATCTCAGTGACTCTCTCTCTATCTCAGTGACTCTCTCTCTATCTCAGTGACTCTCTCTCTATCTCAGTGACTCTCTCTCTATCTCAGTGACTCTCTCTCTATCTCAGTGACTCTCTCTCTATCTCAGTGACTCTCTCTCTATCTCAGTGACTCTCTCTCTATCTCAGTGACTCTCTATCTCAGTGACTCTCTCTCTATCTCAGTGACTCTCTCTCTATCTCAGTGACTCTCTCTCTATCTCAGTGACTCTCTCTCTCTATCTGTGGCTCTCTCTCTATCTCAGTGACTCTCTCTCTCTCTATCTCAGTGACTCTCTCTCTCTATCTCAGTGACACTCTCTCCCTATCTCAGTGACACTCTCTCTCTATCTCAGTGACTCTCTCTCTCTCTATCTCAGTGATTCTCTCTCTATCTCAGTGACTCTCTCTCTATCTCAGTGACTCTCTCTCTATCTCAGTGACTCTCTCTCTATCTCAGTGACTCTCTCTCTATCTCAGTGACTCTCTCTCTCTATCTCAGTGACTCTCTCTCTATCTCAGTGACTCTCTCTCTCTCTATCTCAGTGACTCTCTCTCTATCTCAGTGACTCTCTCTCTATCTCAGTGACTCTCTCTCTATCTCAGTGACTCTCTCTCTATCTCAGTGACTCTCTCTCTATCTCAGTGACTCTCTCTCTCTATCTCAGTGACTCTCTCTCTCTATCTCAGTGACTCTCTCTCTCTGTGACTCTCTATCTCAGTGACTCTCTATCTCAGTGACTCTCTATCTCAGTGACTCTCTATCTCAGTGACTCTCTATCTCAGTGACTCTCTATCTCAGTGACTCTCTATCTCAGTGACTCTCTATCTCAGTGACTCTCTATCTCAGTGACTCTCTATCTCAGTGACTCTCTCTCTCTATCTCAGTGACTCTCTCTCTATCTCAGTGACACTCTCTCTATCTCAGTGACTCTCTCTCTATCTCAGTGACTCTCTCTGTATCTCAGTGACTCTCTCTGTATCTCAGTGACTCTCTCTCTCTCTATCTCAGTGACTCTCTCTCTATCTCAGTGACTCTCTCTCTCTATCTCAGTGACTCTCTCTCTCTATCTCAGTGACTCTCTCTCTCTATCCCAGTGACTCTCTCTCTCTCTATCTCAGTGACTCTCTCTCTCTCTATCTCAGTGACTCTCTCTCTCTCTATCTCAGTGACTCTCTCTCTCTATCTCAGTGACTCTCTCTCTATCTCAGTGACTCTCTCTCTATCTCAGTGACTCTCTCTCTATCTCAGTGACTCTCTCTCTATCTCAGTGACTCTCTCTCTATCTCAGTGACTCTCTCTCTCTATCTCAGTGACTCTCTCTCTCTATCTCAGACTCTCTCTCTATCTCAGTGACTCTCTCTCTATCTCAGTGACTCTCTCTCTCTATCTCAGTGACTCTCTCTCTATCTCAGTGACTCTCTCTCTATCTCAGTGACTCTCTCTCTCTCTCAGTGACTCTCTCTCTCTCAGTGACTCTCTCGCTCTCAGTGACTCTCTCTCTCTCAGTGACTCTCTCTCTCTGTGACTCTCTCTCTCTCAGTGACTCTCTCTCTCTGTGACTCTCTCTCTCTCAGTGACTCTCTCTCTCTATCTCAGTGACTCTCTCTCTCTATCTCAGTGACTCTCTCTCTATCTCAGTGACTCTCTCTCTATCTCAGTGACTCTCTCTCTATCTCAGTGACTCTCTCTATCTCAGTGACTCACTCTCTATCTCAGTGACTCACTCTCTATCTCAGTGACTCACTCTCTATCTCAGTGACTCTCTCTCTATCTCAGTGACTCTCTCTCTCTATCTCAGTGACTCTCTCTCTATCTCAGTGACTCTCTCTCTATCTCAGTGACTCTCTCTCTATCTCAGTGACTCTCTCTCTATCTCAGTGACTCTCTCTCTCTCTATCTCAGTGACTCTCTCTCTATCTCAGTGACTCTCTCTCTATCTCAGTGACTCTCTCTCTATCTCAGTGACTCTCTCTCTATCTCAGTGACTCTCTCTCTATCTCAGTGACTCTCTCTCTATCTCAGTGACTCTCTCTCTATCTCAGTGACTCTCTCTCTATCTCAGTGACTCTCTCTCTATCTCAGTGACTCTCTCTCTATCTCAGTGACTCTCTCTCTATCTCAGTGACTCTCTCTCTATCTCAGTGACTCTCTCTCTCTATCTCAGTGACTCTCTCTCTCTATCTCAGACTCTCTCTCTATCTCAGTGACTCTCTCTCTATCTCAGTGACTCTCTCTCTCTATCTCAGTGACTCTCTCTCTCTATCTCAGTGACTCTCTCTCTATCTCTCTATCTCAGTGACTCTCTCTCTATCTCAGTGACTCTCTCTCTATCTCAGTGACTCTCTCTCTATCTCTCTATCTCAGTGACTCTCTCTCTCTATCTCAGTGACTCTCTCTCTCTATCTCAGTGACTCTCTCTCTCTATCTCAGTGACTCTCTCTCTCTATCTCAGTGACTCTCTCTCTCTATCTCAGTGACTCTCTCTCTCTATCTCAGTGACTCTCTCTCTATCTCAGTGACTCTCTCTCTATCTCAGTGACTCTCTCTCTATCTCTCTATCTCAGTGACTCTCTCTCTATCTCAGTGACTCTCTCTCTATCTCAGTGACTCTCTCTCTATCTCAGTGACTCTCTCTCTATCTCAGTGACTCTCTCTCTCTATCTCAGTGACTCTCTCTCTATCTCAGTGACTCTCTCTCTATCTCAGTGACTCTCTCTCTATCTCTCTATCTCAGTGACTCTCTCTCTCTATCTCAGTGACTCTCTCTCTCTATCTCAGTGACTCTCTCTCTCTATCTCAGTGACTCTCTATCTCAGTGACTCTCTCTCTATCTCAGTGACTCTCTCTCTCTATCTCAGTGACTCTCTCTCTATCTCAGTGACTCTCTCTCTATCTCAGTGACTCTCTCTCTATCTCAGTGACTCTCTCTATCTCAGTGACTCTCTCTATCTCAGTGACTCTCTCTATCTCAGTGACTCTCTCTATCTCAGTGACTCTCTCTATCTCAGTGACTCTCTCTATCTCAGTGACTCTCTCTATCTCAGTGACTCTCTCTATCTCAGTGACTCTCTCTATCTCAGTGACTCTCTCTATCTCAGTGACTCTCTCTCTATCTCAGTGACTCTCTCTCTATCTCAGTGACTCTCTCTCTATCTCAGTGACTCTCTCTCTATCTCAGTGACTCTCTCTCAATCTCAGTGACTCTCTCTCAATCTCAGTGACTCTCTCTCTATCTCAGTGACTCTATCTCAGTGACTCTCTCTCTCTATCTCACTGACTCTCTCTCTATCTCAGTGACTCTCTCTCTCTCAGTGACTCTCTCTCTATCTCAGTGACTCGCTCTCTATCTCAGTGACTCTCTCTCTATCTCAGTGACTCTCTCTCTATCTCAGTGACTCTCTCTCTCTATCTCAGTGACTCTCTCTCTCTATCTCAGTGACTCTCTCTCTCTCTCTCTGTGACTCTCTCTCTCAGTGACTCTCTATCTCAGTGACTCTCTATCTCAGTGACTCTCTATCTCAGTGACTCTCTATCTCAGTGACTCTCTATCTCAGTGACTCTCTATCTCAGTGACTCTCTATCTCAGTGACTCTCTATCTCAGTGACTCTCTCTCTCTATCTCAGTGACTCTCTCTCTATCTCAGTGACACTCACTCTATCTCAGTGACTCTCTCTCTATCTCAGTGACTCTCTCTCTATCTCAGTGACTCTCTTTCTCTCTATCTCAGTGACTCTCTCTCTATCTCAGTGACTCTCTCTCTCTATCTCAGTGACTCTCTCTCCATCTCAGTGACTCTCTCTCTATCTCAGTGACTCTCTATCTCAGTGACTCTCTATCTCAGTGACTCTCTATCTCAGTGACTCTCTATCTCAGTGACTCTCTCTCCATCTCAGTGACTCTCTCTCTATCTCAGTGACTCTCTATCTCAGTGACTCTCTATCTCAGTGACTCTCTATCTCAGTGACTCTCTATCTCAGTGACTCTCTATCTCAGTGACTCTCTATCTCAGTGACTCTCTATCTCAGTGACTCTCTATCTCAGTGACTCTCTATCTCAGTGACTCTCTATCTCAGTGACTCTCTCTCTCTATCTCAGTGACTCTCTCTCTATCTCAGTGACACTCTCTCTATCTCAGTGACTCTCTCTCTATCTCAGTGACTCTCTCTCTATCTCAGTGACTCTCTTTCTCTCTATCTCAGTGACTCTCTCTCTATCTCAGTGACTCTCTCTCTATCTCAGTGACTATCTCTCTATCTCAGTGACTCTCTCTCTCTCAGTGACTCTCTCTCTCAGTGACTCTCTCTCTCTCAGTGACTCTCTCTCTCTATCTCAGTGACTCTCTCTCTATCTCAGTGACTCTCTCTCTCTATCTCAGTGACTCTCTCTCTATCTCAGTGACTCTCTCTCTCTCTATCTCAGTGACTCTCTCTCTCTCTATCTCAGTGACTCTCTCTCTCTATCTTAGTGACTCTCTCTCTCTATCTCAGTGACTCTCTCTCTATCTCAGTGACTCTCTATCTCAGTGACTCTCTCTCTATCTCAGTGACTCTCTCTCTATCTCAGTGACTCTCTCTCTATCTCAGTGACTCTCTCTCTATCTCAGTGACTCTCTCTCTATCTCAGTGACTCTCTCTCTATCTCAGTGACTCTCTCTCTATCTCAGTGACTCTCTCTCTATCTCAGTGACTCTCTCTCTATCTCAGTGACTCTCTCTCTATCTCAGTGACTCTCTCTCTCTCAGTGACTCTCTCTCTCAGTGACTCTCTCTCTCTCAGTGACTCTCTCTCTCTATCTCAGTGACTCTCTCTCTATCTCAGTGACTCTCTCTCTATCTCAGTGACTCTCTCTCTCTATCTCAGTGACTCTCTCTCTCTATCTCAGACTCTCTCTCTATCTCAGTGACTCTCTCTCTATCTCAGTGACTCTCTCTCTCTATCTCAGTGACTCTCTCTCTATCTCAGTGACTCTCTCTCTATCTCAGTGACTCTCTCTCTCTCTCAGTGACTCTCTCTCTCTCAGTGACTCTCTCGCTCTCAGTGACTCTCTCTCTCTCAGTGACTCTCTCTCTCTGTGACTCTCTCTCTCTCAGTGACTCTCTCTCTCTGTGACTCTCTCTCTCTCAGTGACTCTCTCTCTCTATCTCAGTGACTCTCTCTCTCTATCTCAGTGACTCTCTCTCTATCTCAGTGACTCTCTCTCTATCTCAGTGACTCTCTCTCTATCTCAGTGACTCTCTCTATCTCAGTGACTCACTCTCTATCTCAGTGACTCACTCTCTATCTCAGTGACTCACTCTCTATCTCAGTGACTCTCTCTCTATCTCAGTGACTCTCTCTCTCTATCTCAGTGACTCTCTCTCTATCTCAGTGACTCTCTCTCTATCTCAGTGACTCTCTCTCTATCTCAGTGACTCTCTCTCTATCTCAGTGACTCTCTCTCTCTCTATCTCAGTGACTCTCTCTCTATCTCAGTGACTCTCTCTCTATCTCAGTGACTCTCTCTCTATCTCAGTGACTCTCTCTCTATCTCAGTGACTCTCTCTCTATCTCAGTGACTCTCTCTCTATCTCAGTGACTCTCTCTCTATCTCAGTGACTCTCTCTCTATCTCAGTGACTCTCTCTCTATCTCAGTGACTCTCTCTCTATCTCAGTGACTCTCTCTCTATCTCAGTGACTCTCTCTCTATCTCAGTGACTCTCTCTCTCTATCTCAGTGACTCTCTCTCTCTATCTCAGACTCTCTCTCTATCTCAGTGACTCTCTCTCTATCTCAGTGACTCTCTCTCTCTATCTCAGTGACTCTCTCTCTCTATCTCAGTGACTCTCTCTCTATCTCTCTATCTCAGTGACTCTCTCTCTATCTCAGTGACTCTCTCTCTATCTCAGTGACTCTCTCTCTATCTCTCTATCTCAGTGACTCTCTCTCTCTATCTCAGTGACTCTCTCTCTCTATCTCAGTGACTCTCTCTCTCTATCTCAGTGACTCTCTCTCTCTATCTCAGTGACTCTCTCTCTCTATCTCAGTGACTCTCTCTCTCTATCTCAGTGACTCTCTCTCTATCTCAGTGACTCTCTCTCTATCTCAGTGACTCTCTCTCTATCTCTCTATCTCAGTGACTCTCTCTCTATCTCAGTGACTCTCTCTCTATCTCAGTGACTCTCTCTCTATCTCAGTGACTCTCTCTCTATCTCAGTGACTCTCTCTCTATCTCAGTGACTCTCTCTCTCTATCTCAGTGACTCTCTCTCTATCTCAGTGACTCTCTCTCTATCTCAGTGACTCTCTCTCTATCTCTCTATCTCAGTGACTCTCTCTCTCTATCTCAGTGACTCTCTCTCTCTATCTCAGTGACTCTCTCTCTCTATCTCAGTGACTCTCTATCTCAGTGACTCTCTCTCTATCTCAGTGACTCTCTCTCTATCTCAGTGACTCTCTCTATCTCAGTGACTCTCTCTATCTCAGTGACTCTCTCTATCTCAGTGACTCTCTCTATCTCAGTGACTCTCTCTATCTCAGTGACTCTCTCTATCTCAGTGACTCTCTCTATCTCAGTGACTCTCTCTATCTCAGTGACTCTCTCTATCTCAGTGACTCTCTCTATCTCAGTGACTCTCTCTCTATCTCAGTGACTCTCTCTCTATCTCAGTGACTCTCTCTCTATCTCAGTGACTCTCTCTCTATCTCAGTGACTCTCTCTCAATCTCAGTGACTCTCTCTCAATCTCAGTGACTCTCTCTCTATCTCAGTGACTCTATCTCAGTGACTCTCTCTCTCTATCTCACTGACTCTCTCTCTATCTCAGTGACTCTCTCTCTCTCAGTGACTCTCTCTCTATCTCAGTGACTCGCTCTCTATCTCAGTGACTCTCTCTCTATCTCAGTGACTCTCTCTCTATCTCAGTGACTCTCTCTCTCTATCTCAGTGACTCTCTCTCTCTATCTCAGTGACTCTCTCTCTCTCTCTCTGTGACTCTCTCTCTCAGTGACTCTCTATCTCAGTGACTCTCTATCTCAGTGACTCTCTATCTCAGTGACTCTCTATCTCAGTGACTCTCTATCTCAGTGACTCTCTATCTCAGTGACTCTCTATCTCAGTGACTCTCTATCTCAGTGACTCTCTATCTCAGTGACTCTCTCTCTCTATCTCAGTGACTCTCTCTCTATCTCAGTGACACTCTCTCTATCTCAGTGACTCTCTCTCTATCTCAGTGACTCTCTCTCTATCTCAGTGACTCTCTTTCTCTCTATCTCAGTGACTCTCTCTCTATCTCAGTGACTCTCTCTCTCTATCTCAGTGACTCTCTCTCTATCTCAGTGACTCTCTCTCTATCTCAGTGACTCTCTATCTCAGTGACTCTCTATCTCAGTGACTCTCTATCTCAGTGACTCTCTATCTCAGTGACTCTCTATCTCAGTGACTCTCTATCTCAGTGACTCTCTATCTCAGTGACTCTCTATCTCAGTGACTCTCTATCTCAGTGACTCTCTCTCTCTATCTCAGTGACTCTCTCTCTATCTCAGTGACACTCTCTCTATCTCAGTGACTCTCTCTCTATCTCAGTGACTCTCTCTCTATCTCAGTGACTCTCTTTCTCTCTATCTCAGTGACTCTCTCTCTATCTCAGTGACTCTCTCTCTATCTCAGTGACTATCTCTCTATCTCAGTGACTCTCTCTCTCTCAGTGACTCTCTCTCTGTGACTCTCTCTCTCTCAGTGACTCTCTCTCTCTATCTCAGTGACTCTCTCTCTCTATCTCAGTGACTCTCTCTCTCTATCTCAGTGACTCTCTCTCTATCTCAGTGACTCTCTCTCTCTCTATCTCAGTGACTCTCTCTCTCTCTATCTCAGTGACTCTCTCTCTCTATCTTAGTGACTCTCTCTCTCTATCTCAGTGACTCTCTCTCTATCTCAGTGACTCTCTATCTCAGTGACTCTCTCTCTATCTCAGTGACTCTCTCTCTATCTCAGTGACTCTCTCTCTATCTCAGTGACTCTCTCTCTATCTCAGTGACTCTCTCTCTATCTCAGTGACTCTCTCTCTATCTCAGTGACTCTCTCTCTATCTCAGTGACTCTCTCTCTATCTCAGTGACTCTCTCTCTATCTCAGTGACTCTCTCTCTATCTCAGTGACTCTCTCTCTATCTCAGTGACTCTCTCTCTATCTCAGTGACTCTCTCGCTCTCAGTGACTCTCTCGCTCTCAGTGACTCTCTCTCTCTCAGTGACTCTCTCTCTCTGTGACTCTCTCTCTCTGTGACTCTCTCTCTATCTCAGTGACTCTCTCTCTCTATCTCAGTGACTCTCTCTCTCTATCTCAGTGACTCTCTCTCTATCTCAGTGACTCTCTCTATCTCAGTGACTCTCTCTATCTCAGTGACTCTCTCTATCTCAGTGACTCTCTCTCTATCTCAGTGACTCACTCTCTATCTCAGTGACTCACTCTCTATCTCAGTGACTCACTCACTATCTCAGTGACTCTCTCTCTATCTCAGTGACTCTCTCTCTCTATCTCAGTGACTCTCTCTCTATCTCAGTGACTCTCTCTCTATCTCAGTGACTCTCTCTCTATCTCAGTGACTCTCTCTCTATCTCAGTGACTCTCTCTCTATCTCAGTGACTCTCTCTCTATCTCAGTGACTCTCTCTCTATCTCAGTGACTCTCTCTCTATCTCAGTGACTCTCTCGCTATCTCAGTGACTCTCTCGCTATCTCAGTGACTCTCTCTCTCTATCTCAGTGACTCTCTCTCTCTATCTCAGTGACTCTCTCTCTATCTCAGTGACTCTCTCTCTATCTCAGTGACTCTCTCTCTCTATCTCAGTGACTCTCTCTCTCTATCTCAGTGACTCTCTCTCTATCTCTCTATCTCAGTGACTCTCTCTCTATCTCAGTGACTCTCTCTCTATCTCAGTGACTCTCTCTCTATCTCTCTATCTCAGTGACTCTCTCTCTCTATCTCAGTGACTCTCTCTTTCTATCTCAGTGACTCTCTCTCTCTATCTCAGTGACTCTCTCTCTCTATCTCAGTGACTCTCTCTCTCTATCTTATTGGCTCTCTCTCTATCTCAGTGACTCTCTCTCTATCTCAGTGACTCTCTCTCTATCTCTCTATCTCAGTGACTCTCTCTCTATCTCAGTGACTCTTTCTCTATCTCAGTGACTCTCTCTCTATCTCAGTGACTCTCTCTCTATCTCAGTGACTCTCTCTCTCTATCTCAGTGACTCTCTCTCTATCTCAGTGACTCTCTCTCTATCTCAGTGACTCTCTCTCTATCTCAGTGACTCTCTCTATCTCTCTATCTCAGTGACTCTCTCTCTCTATCTCAGTGACTCTCTATCTCAGTGACTCTCTCTCTATCTCAGTGACTCTCTCTCTATCTCAGTGACTCTCTCTCTATCTCAGTGACTCTCTCTCTATCTCAGTGACTCTCTCTCTATCTCAGTGACTCTCTCTCTCTATCTCAGTGACTCTCTCTCTATCTCAGTGACTCTCTCTCTATCTCAGTGACTCTCTCTCTATCTCAGTGACTCTCTCTATCTCAGTGACTCTCTCTATCTCAGTGACTCTCTCTCTATCTCAGTGACCCTCTCTCTATCTCAGTGACTCTCTCTCTATCTCAGTGACTCTCTCTCTCTATCTCAGTGACTCTCTCTCTCTATCTCAGTGACTCTCTCTCTCTATCTCAGTGACTCTCTCTCTATCTCAGTGACTCTCTCTCTATCTCAGTGACTCTCTCTCTATCTCTCTATCTCAGTGACTCTCTCTCTCTATCTCAGTGACTCTCTCTCTATCTCAGTGACTCTCTCTCTATCTCAGTGACTCTCTCTCTATCTCAGTGACTCTCTCTCTATCTCAGTGACTCTCTCTCTATCTCAGTGACTCTCTCTCTATCTCAGTGACTCTCTCTCTATCTCAGTGACTCTCTCTCTCTATCTCAGTGACTCTCTCTCTATCTCAGTGACTCTCTCTCTATCTCAGTGACTCTCTCTCTATCTCAGTGACTCTCTCTCTATCTCAGTGACTCTCTCTCTATCTCAGTGACTCTCTCTCTATCTCAGTGACTCTCTCTCTATCTCAGTGACTCTCTCTCTATCTCAGTGACTCTCTCTCTATCTCAGTGACTCTCTCTCTATCTCAGTGACTCTATCTCAGTGACTCTCTATCTCAGTGACTCTCTATCTCAGTGACTCTCTATCTCAGTGATTCTCTCTCTGTGACTCTCTCTCTCAGTGACTCTCTCTCTCTATCTCAGTGACTCTCTCTCTATCTCAGTGACTCTCTCTCTATCTCAGTGACTCTCTCTCTATCTCAGTGACTCTCTCTCTATCTCAGTGACTCTCTCTCTATCTCAGTGACTCTCTCTCTATCTCAGTGACTCTCTCTCTATCTCAGTGACTCTCTCTCTATCTCAGTGACTGTCTCTCTCTCTCTATCTCAGTGACTCTCTCTCTATCTCAGTGACTCTCTCTCTATCTCAGTGACTCTCTCTCTCTATCTCAGTGACTCTCTCTCTATCTCAGTGACTCTCTCTCTATCTCAGTGACTCTCTCTCTCTATCTCAGTGACTCTCTCTCTCTATCTCAGTGACTCTCTCTCTCTATCTCAGTGACTCTCTCTCTCTATCTCAGTGACTCTCTCTCTCTATCTCAGTGACTCTCTCTCTCTATCTCAGTGACTCTCTCTCTATCTCAGTGACTCTCTCTCTATCTCAGTGACTCTCTCTCTATCTCAGTGACTCTCTCTCTATCTCAGTGACTCGCTCTCTATCTCAGTGACTCTCTCTCTATCTCAGTGACTCTCTCTCTCTCTCTATCTCAGTGACTCTCTCTATCTCAGTGACTCTCTCTCTCTATCTCAGTGACTCTCTCTCTATCTCAGTGACTCTCTCTCTATCTCAGTGACTCTCTCTCTATCTCAGTGACTCTCTCTCTTTCTCAGTGACTCTCTCTCTATCTCAGTGACTCTCTCTCTATCTCAGTGACTCTCTCTCTCTATCTCAGTGACTCTCTCTCTATCTCAGTGACTCTCTCTCTATCTCAGTGACTCTCTCTCTATCTCAGTGACTCTCTCTCTATCTCAGTGACTCTCTCTCTCTATCTCAGTGACTCTCTCTCTCTATCTCAGTGACTCTCTCTCTATCTCAGTGACTCTCTCTCTATCTCAGTGACTCTCTCTCTATCTCAGTGACTCTCTCTCTATCTCAGTGACTCTCGCTCTATCTCAGTGACTCTCGCTCTATCTCAGTGACTCTCTCTCTATCTCAGTGACTCTCTCTATCTCAGTGACTCTCTCTATCTCAGTGACTCTCTCTCTATCTCAGTGACTCTCTCTCTATCACAGTGACTCTCTCTCTATCACAGTGACTCTCTCTCTATCACAGTGACTCTCTCTCTATCTCAGTGACTCTCTCTCTCTATCTCAGTGACTCTCTCTCTATCTCAGTGACTCTCTCTCTATCTCAGTGACTCTCTCTCTCTATCTCAGTGACTCTCTCTCTCTATCTCAGTGACTCTCTCTCTCTATCTCAGTGACTCTCTCTCTTTATCTCAGTGACTCTCTCTCTCTCTCTATCTCAGTGACTCTCTCTATCTCAGTGACTCTCTCTCTCTATCTCAGTGACTCTCTCTCTATCTCAGTGACTCTCTCTCTATCTCAGTGACTCTCTCTCTATCTCAGTGACTCTCTCTCTATCTCAGTGACTCTCTCTCTATCTCAGTGACTCTCTCTCTATCTCAGTGACTCTCTCTATCTCAGTGACTCTCTCTATCTCAGTGACTCTCTCTATCTCAGTGACTCTCTCTCTATCTCAGTGACTCTCTCTCTCTATCTCAGTGACTCTCTCTCTCTATCTCAGTGACTCTCTCTCTCTTCAGTGACTCTCTCTCTCTATCTCAGTGTCTCTCTCTCTATCTCAGTGACTCTCTCTCTATCTCAGTGACTCTCTCTCTATCTCAGTGACTCTCTCTCTATCTCAGTGACTCTCTCTCTCTATCTCAGTGACTCTCTCTCTCTCTATCTCAGTGACTCTCTCTCTCTATCTCAGTGACTCTCTCTCTATCTCAGTGACTCTCTCTCTCTATCTCAGTGACTCTCTCTCTCTATCTCAGTGACTCTCTCTCTCTATCTCAGTGACTCTCTCTCTATCTCAGTGACACTCTCTCTATCTCAGTGACTCTCTCTATCTCAGTGACTCTCTCCTCTATCTCAGTGGCTCTCTCTCTATCTCAGTGACTCTCTCTCTATCTCAGTGACTCTCTCTCTATCTCAGTGACTCTCTCTCTATCTCAGTGACTCTCTCTCTATCTCAGTGACTCTCTCTCTATCTCAGTGACTCTCTCTCTATCTCAGTGACTCTCTCTCTATCTCAGTGACTCTCTCTCTATCTCAGTGACTCTCTCTCTATCTCAGTGACTCTCTCTCTATCTCAGTGACTCTCTCTCTATCTCAGTGACTCTCTCTCTATCTCAGTGACTCTCTCTCTCTCTATCTCAGTGACTCTCTCTCTATCTCAGTGACTCTCTCTCTATCTCAGTGACTCTCTCTCTATCTCAGTGACTCTCTCTCTATCTCAGTGACTCTCTCTCTATCTCAGTGACTCTCTCTCTATCTCAGTGACTCTCTCTCTCTATCTCAGTGACTCTCTCTCTCTATCTCAGTGACTCTCTCTCTCTATCTCAGTGACTCTCTCTCTCTGTGACTCTCTATCTCAGTGACTCTCTATCTCAGTGACTCTCTATCTCAGTGACTCTCTATCTCAGTGACTCTCTATCTCAGTGACTCTCTATCTCAGTGACTCTCTATCTCAGTGGCTCTCTCTCTCTATCTCAGTGACTCTCTCTCTATCTCAGTGACACTCTCTCTATCTCAGTGACTCTCTCTCTATCTCAGTGACTCTCTCTGTATCTCAGTGACTCTCTCTCTCTCTATCTCAGTGACTCTCTCTCTATCTCAGTGACTCTCTCTCTCTATCTCAGTGACTCTCTCTCTCTATCTCAGTGACTCTCTCTCTCTATCTCAGTGACTCTCTCTCTCTATCTCAGTGACTCTCTCTCTATCTCAGTGACTCTCTCTCTCTATCTCAGTGACTCTCTCTCTCTCTATCTCAGTGACTCTCTCTCTCTCTATCTCAGTGACTCTCTCTCTCTATCTCAGTGACTCTCTCTCTCTATCTCAGTGACTCTCTCTCTATCTCAGTGACTCTCTCTCTATCTCAGTGACTCTCTCTCTATCTCAGTGACTCTCTCTCTATCTCAGTGACTCTCTCTCTATCTCAGTGACTCTCTCTCTATCTCAGTGACTCTCTCTCTATCTCAGTGACTCTCTCTCTATCTCAGTGACTCTCTCTCTATCTCAGTGACTCTCTCTCTATCTCAGTGACTCTCTCTCTATCTCAGTGACTCTCTCTCTATCTCAGTGACTCTCTCTCTATCTCAGTGACTCTCTCTCTCTATCTGTGGCTCTCTCTCTATCTCAGTGACTCTCTCTCTATCTCAGTGACTCTCTCTCTATCTCAGTGACTCTCTCTCCCTCTCTCCTATCTCAGTGACTCTCTCTCTATCTCAGTGACTCTCTCTCTATCTCAGTGACTCTCTCTCTATCTCAGTGACTCTCTCTCTATCTCAGTGACTCTCTCTCTCTATCTCAGTGACTCTCTCTCTATCTCAGTGACTCTCTCTCTATCTCAGTGACTCTCTCTCTCTATCTCAGTGACTCTCTCTCTCTATCTCAGACTCTCTCTCTATCTCAGTGACTCTCTCTCTATCTCAGTGACTCTCTCTCTCTATCTCAGTGACTCTCTCTCTCTATCTCAGTGACTCTCTCTCTATCTCTCTATCTCAGTGACTCTCTCTCTATCTCAGTGACTCTCTCTCTCTATCTCAGTGACTCTCTCTCTCTATCTCAGTGACTCTCTCTCTATCTCTCTATCTCAGTGACTCTCTCTCTCTATCTCAGTGACTCTCTCTCTCTATCTCAGTGACTCTCTCTCTCTATCTCAGTGACTCTCTCTCTCTATCTCAGTGACTCTCTCTCTCTATCTCAGTGACTCTCTCTCTATCTCAGTGACTCTCTCTCTATCTCAGTGACTCTCTCTCTATCTCAGTGACTCTCTCTCTATCTCAGTGACTCTCTCTCTATCTCTCTATCTCAGTGACTCTCTCTCTATCTCAGTGACTCTCTCTCTATCTCAGTGACTCTCTCTCTATCTCAGTGACTCTCTCTCTATCTCAGTGACTCTCTCTATCTCAGTGACTCTCTCTATCTCAGTGACTCTCTCTCTATCTCAGTGACTCTCTCTCTATCTCAGTGACTCTCTCTCTATCTCAGTGACTCTCTCTCTATCTCTCTATCTCAGTGACTCTCTCTCTCTATCTCAGTGACTCTCTCTCTCTATCTCAGTGACTCTCTCTATCTCAGTGACTCTCTCTCTCTATCTCAGTGACTCTCTCTCTATCTCAGTGACTCTCCTCTCTATCTCAGTGACTCTCTCTCTATCTCAGTGACTCTCTCTCTATCTCAGTGACTCTCTCTCTATCTCAGTGACTCTCTCTATCTCAGGGACTCTTTCTATCTCAGTGACTCTCTCTATCTCAGTGACTCTCTCTCTATCTCAGTGACTCTCTCTCTATCTCAGTGACTCTCTCTCTATCTCAGTGACTCTCTCTCTATCTCAGTGACTCTCTCTCTATCTCAGTGACTCTCTCTCTATCTCAGTGACTCTCTCTCTATCTCTGTGACTCTCTCTCTCTCAGTGACTCTCTCTCTCTCAGTGACTCTCTCTCTCTCAGTGACTCTCTCTCTCTCAGTGACTCTCTCTCTCTCAGTGACTCTCTCTCTCTCAGTGACTCTCTCTCTCTCAGTGACTCTCTCTCTCTCAGTGACTCTCTCTCTCTATCTCAGTGACTCTCTCTCTCTATCTCAGTGACTCTCTCTCTCTATCTCAGTGACTCTCTCTCTCTATCTCAGTGACTCTCTCTCTATCTCAGTGACTCTCTCTCTCTCTATCTCAGTGACTCTCTCTCTCTATCTTAGTGACTCTCTCTCTCTATCTCAGTGACTCTCTATCTCAGTGACTCTCTCTCTATCTCAGTGACTCTCTCTCTATCTCAGTGACTCTCTCTCTATCTCAGTGACTCTCTCTCTATCTCAGTGACTCTCTCTCTATCTCAGTGACTCTCTCTCTATCTCAGTGACTCTCTCTCTATCTCAGTGACTCTCTCTCTATCTCAGTGACTCTCTCTCTATCTCAGTGACTCTCTCTCTATCTCAGTGACTCTCTCTCTATCTCAGTGACTCTCTCTCTATCTCAGTGACTCTCTCTCTATCTCAGTGACTCTCTCTCTATCTCAGTGACTCTCTCTCTATCTCAGTGACTCTCTCTCTATCTCAGTGACTCTCTCTCTATCTCAGTGACTCTCTCTCTATCTCAGTGACTCTCTCTCTATCTCAGTGACTCTCTCTCTATCTCAGTGACTCTCTCGCTCTCAGTGACTCTCTCGCTCTCAGTGACTCTCTCTCTCTCAGTGACTCTCTCTCTCTGTGACTCTCTCTCTCTCAGTGACTCTCTCTCTCTATCTCAGTGACTCTCTCTCTATCTCAGTGACTCTCTCTATCTCAGTGACTCTCTCTATCTCAGTGACTCTCTCTATCTCAGTGACTCTCTCTATCTCAGTGACTCTCTCTATCTCAGTGACTCTCTCTATCTCAGTGACTCTCTCTATCTCAGTGACTCTCTCTCTATCTCAGTGACTCACTCTCTATCTCAGTGACTCACTCTCTATCTCAGTGACTCACTCTCTATCTCAGTGACTCACTCTCTATCTCAGTGACTCTCTCTCTATCTCAGTGACTCTCTCTCTCTATCTCAGTGACTCTCTCTCTATCTCAGTGACTCTCTCTCTATCTCAGTGACTCTCTCTCTATCTCAGTGACTCTCTCTCTATCTCAGTGACTCTCTCTCTATCTCAGTGACTCTCTCTCTATCTCAGTGACTCTCTCTCTATCTCAGTGACTCTCTCTCTATCTCAGTGACTCTCTCTCTATCTCAGTGACTCTCTCTCTATCTCAGTGACTCTCTCTCTCTATCTCAGTGACTTTCTCTCTATCTCAGTGAATCTCTCTCTATCTCAGTGACTCTCTCTCTATCTCAGTGACTCTCTCTCTCTATCTCAGTGACTCTCTCTCTCTATCTCAGTGACTCTCTCTCTCTATCTCAGTGACTCTCTCTATCTCAGTGACTCTCTCTATCTCAGTGACTCTCTCTCTCTCCCTCAGTGACTCTCTCTCTATCTCAGTGACTCTCTCTCTATCTCAGTGACTCTCTCTCTATCTCAGTGACTCTCTCTCTATCTCAGTGACTCTCTCTCTCTATCTCAGTGACTCTCTCTCTCTATCTCAGTGACTCTCTCTCTATCTCAGTGACTCTCTCTCTATCTCAGTGACTCTCTCTCTATCTCAGTGACTCTCTCTCTCTATCTCAGTGACTCTCTCTCTCTATCTCAGTGACTCTCTCTCTATCTCTCTATCTCAGTGACTCTCTCTCTATCTCAGTGACTCTCTCTCTATCTCAGTGACTCTCTCTCTCTATCTGAGTGACTCTCTCTCTATCTCTCTATCTCAGTGACTCTCTCTCTCTATCTCAGTGACTCTCTCTTTCTATCTCAGTGACTCTCTCTCTCTATCTCAGTGACTCTCTCTCTCTATCTTATTGACTCTCTCTCTATCTCAGTGACTCTCTCTCTATCTCAGTGACTCTCTCTCTCTATCTCTCTATCTCAGTGACTCTCTCTCTATCTCAGTGACTCTTTCTCTATCTCAGTGACTCTCTCTCTCTATCTCAGTGACTCTCTCTCTATCTCAGTGACTCTCTCTCTCTATCTCAGTGACTCTCTCTCTCTATCTCAGTGACTCTCTCTCTATCTCAGTGACTCTCTCTCTATCTCAGTGACTCTCTCTCTATCTCAGTGACTCTCTCTCTATCTCAGTGACTCTCTCTCTATCTCAGTGACTCTCTCTCTATCTCAGTGACTCTCTCTCTATCTCAGTGACTCTCTCTCTATCTCTCTATCTCAGTGACTCTCTCTCTCTATCTCAGTGACTCTCTATCTCAGTGACTCTCTCTCTATCTCAGTGACTCTCTCTCTATCTCAGTGACTCTCTCTCTATCTCAGTGACTCTCTCTCTATCTCAGTGACTCTCTCTCTATCTCAGTGACTCTCTCTCTATCTCAGTGACTCTCTCTCTATCTCAGTGACTCTCTCTCTATCTCAGTGACTCTCTCTCTCTATCTCAGTGACTCTCTCTCTATCTCAGTGACTCTCTCTCTATCTCAGTGACTCTCTCTCTATCTCAGTGACTCTCTCTATCTCAGTGACTCTCTCTCTATCTCAGGACCCTCTCTCTATCTCAGTGACTCTCTCTCTATCTCAGTGACTCTCTCTCGATCTCAGTGACTCTCTCTCTCTATCTCAGTGACTCTCTCTCTCTATCTCAGTGACTCTCTCTCTATCTCAGTGACTCTCTCTCTATCTCAGTGACTCTCTCTCTATCTCAGTGACTCTCTCTCTATCTCAGTGACTCTCTCTCTATCTCAGTGACTCTATCTCAGTGACTCTCTCTCTATCTCAGTGACTCTCTCTATCTCAGTGACTCTCTCTCTATCTCAGTGACTCTCTCTCTATCTCAGTGACTCTCTCTCTATCTCAGTGACTCTCTCTCTATCTCAGTGACTCTCTCTATCTCAGTGACTCTCTCTCTATCTCAGTGACTCTCTCTCTCTATCTCAGTGACTCTCTCTCTATCTCAGTGACTCTCTCTCTCTATCTCAGTGACTCTCTCTCTCTATCTCAGTGACTCTCTCTCTCTATCTCAGTGACTCTCTCTCTATCTCAGTGACTCTCTCTCTCTCTCTATCTCAGTGACTCTCTCTCAGTGACTCTCTATCTCAGTGACTCTCTATCTCAGTGACTCTCTATCTCAGTGACTCTCTATCTCAGTGACTCTCTCTCTCAGTGACTCTCTCTCTCAGTGACTCTCTCTCTCAGTGACTCTCTCTCTGTGACTCTCTCTCTCTATCTCAGTGACTCTCTCTCTCTATCTCAGTGACTCTCTCTCTATCTCAGTGACTCTCTCTCTATCTCAGTGACTCTCTCTCTATCTCAGTGACTCTCTCTCTATCTCAGTGACTCTCTCTCTATCTCAGTGACTCTCTCTCTATCTCAGTGACTCTCTCTCTATCTCAGTGACTCTCTCTCTATCTCAGTGACTGTCTCTCTCTATCTCAGTGACTCTCTCTCTATCTCAGTGACTCTCTCTCTATCTCAGTGACTCGCTCTCTATCTCAGTGACTCTCTCTCTCTCTATCTCAGTGACTCTCTCTCTCTCTCTATCTCAGTGACTCTCTCTCTCTCTCTATCTCAGTGACTCTCTCTCTATCTCAGTGACTCTCTCTCTATCTCAGTGACTCTCTCTCTCTATCTCAGTGACTCTCTCTCTATCTCAGTGACTCTCTCTCTATCTCAGTGACTCTCTCTCTCTATCTCAGTGACTCTCTCTCTCTATCTCAGTGACTCTCTCTCTCTATCTCAGTGACTCTCCCTCTCTATCTCAGTGACTCTCTCTCTATCTCAGTGACTCTCTCTCTATCTCAGTGACTCTCTCTCTATCTCAGTGACTCGCTCTCTATCTCAGTGACTCTCTCTCTCTCTCTATCTCAGTGACTCTCTCTCTCTATCTCAGTGACTCTCTCTCTCTATCTCAGTGACTCTCTCTCTATCTCAGTGACTCTCTCTCTATCTCAGTGACTCTCTCTCTTTCTCAGTGACTCTCTCTCTATCTCAGTGACTCTCTCTCTATCTCAGTGACTCTCTCTCTATCTCAGTGACTCTCTCTCTCTATCTCAGTGACTCTCTCTCTATCTCAGTGACTCTCTCTCTATCTCAGTGACTCTCTCTCTATCTCAGTGACTCTCTCTCTATCTCAGTGACTCTCTCTCTCTATCTCAGTGACTCTCTCTCTCTATCTCAGTGACTCTCTCTCTATCTCAGTGACTCTCTCTCTATCTCAGTGACTCTCTCTCTATCTCAGTGACTCTCTCTCTATCTCAGTGACTCTCTCTCTATCTCAGTGACTCTCTCTCTATCTCAGTGACTCTCTCTCTATCTCAGTGACTCTCTCTCTCTATCTCAGTGACTCTCTCTCTATCTCAGTGACTCTCTCTCTATCTCAGTGACTCTCTCTCTATCTCAGTGACTCTCTCTCTATCTCAGTGACTCTCTCTATCTCAGTGACTCTCTCTATCTCAGTGACTCTCTCTCTATCTCAGTGACTCTCTCTCTCTATCTCAGTGACTCTCTCTCTATCTCAGTGACTCTCTCTATCTCAGTGACTCTCTATCTCAGTGACTCTCTCTCTCTATCTCAGTGACTCTCTCTCTCTATCTCAGTGACTCTCTCTCTCTATCTCAGTGACTCTCTCTCTCTATCTCAGTGACTCTCTCTCTCTATCTCAGTGACTCTCTCTCTCTATCTCAGTGACTCTCTCTCTCTATCTCAGTGACTCTCTATCTCAGTGACTCTCTCTCTATCTCAGTGACTCTCTCTCTATCTCAGTGACTCTCTCTCTATCTCAGTGACTCTCTCTCTATCTCAGTGACTCTCTCTATCTCAGTGACTCTCTCTCTATCTCAGTGACTCTCTCTCTCTATCTCAGTGACTCTCTCTCTATCTCAGTGACTCTCTCTATCTCAGTGACTCTCTATCTCAGTGACTCTCTCTCTCTATCTCAGTGACTCTCTCTCTCTATCTCAGTGACTCTCTCTCTCTATCTCAGTGTCTCTCTCTCTCTATCTCAGTGTCTCTCTCTCTATCTCAGTGACTCTCTCTCTATCTCAGTGACTCTCTCTATCTCAGTGACTCTCTCTCTATCTCAGTGACTCTCTCTCTCTATCTCAGTGACTCTCTCTCTCTCTATCTCAGTGACTCTCTCTCTATCTCAGTGACTCTCTCTCTATCTCAGTGACTCTCTCTCTCTATCTCAGTGACTCTCTCTCTCTATCTCAGTGACTCTCTCTCTCTATCTCAGTGACTCTCTCTCTCTATCTCAGTGACTCTCTCTCTCTATCTCAGTGACTCTCTCTCTATCTCAGTGACACTCTCTCTATCTCAGTGACTCTCTCTCTATCTCAGTGACTCTCTCTCTATCTCAGTGACTCTCTCTCTATCTCAGTGACTCTCTCTCTATCTCAGCGACTCTCTCTCTATCTCAGTGACTCTCTCTCTATCTCAGTGACTCTCTCTCTCTATCTCAGTGACTCTCTCTCTATCTCAGTGACTCTCTCTCTCTATCTCAGTGACTCTCTCTCTATCTCAGTGACACTCTCTCTATCTCAGTGACTCTCTCTCTATCTCAGTGACTATCTCTCTATCTCAGTGACTCTCTCTCTCTATCTCAGTGACTCTCTCTCTATCTCAGTGACTCTCTCTCTCTATCTCAGTGACTCTCTCTCTATCTCAGTGACTCTCTCTCTATCTCAGTGACTCTCTCTCTCTATCTCAGTGACTCTCTCTCTATCTCAGTGACTCTCTCTCTATCTCAGTGACTCTCTCTCTCTATCTCAGTGACTCTCTCTCTATCTCAGTGACTCTCTCTCTATCTCAGTGACTCTCTCTCTATCTCAGTGACTCTCTCTCTCTATCTCAGTGACTCTCTCTCTATCTCAGTGACTCTCTCTCTATCTCAGTGACTCTCTCTCTATCTCAGTGACTCTCTCTATATCTCAGTGACTCTCTCTCTCTATCTCAGTGACTCTCTCTCTCTATCTCAGTGACTCTCTCTCTATCTCAGTGACTCTCTCTCTATCTCAGTGACTCTCTCTCTATCTCAGTGACTCTCTCTCTATCTCAGTGACTCTCTCTCTATCTCAGTGACTCTCTCTCTATCTCAGTGACTCTCTCTCTATCTCAGTGACTCTCTCTCTATCTCAGTGACTCTCTCTCTCTATCTCAGTGACTCTCTCTCTATCTCAGTGACTCTCTCTCTATCTCAGTGACTCTATCTCAGTGACTCTCTCTCTATCTCAGTGACTCTCTCTATCTCAGTGACTCTCTCTCTCTATCTCAGTGACTCTCTCTCTATCTCAGTGACTCTCTCTCTATCTCAGTGACTCTCTCTCTATCTCAGTGACTCTCTCTCTATCTCAGTGACTCTCTCTCTCTCTATCTCAGTGACTCTCTCTCTCTATCTCAGTGACTCTCTCTCTATCTCAGTGACTCTCTCTCTATCTCAGTGACTCTCTCTCTATCTCAGTGACTCTCTCTCTATCTCAGTGACTCTCTCTCTATCTCAGTGACTCTCTCTCTATCTCAGTGACTCTCTCTCTATCTCAGTGACTCTCTCTCTATCTCAGTGACTCTATCTCAGTGACTCTCTCTCTATCTCAGTGACTCTCTCTCTATCTCAGTGACTCTCTCTCTATCTCAGTGACTCTCTCTCTATCTCAGTGACTCTCTCTCTATCTCAGTGACTCTCTCTCTATCTCAGTGACTCTCTCTCTATCTCAGTGACTCTCTCTCTATCTCAGTGACTCTCTCTCTCTATCTCAGTGACTCTCTCTCTATCTCAGTGACTCTCTCTCTCTATCTCAGTGACTCTCTCTCTCTATCTCAGTGACTCTCTCTCTCTCTATCTCAGTGACTCTCTCTCTATCTCAGTGACTCTCTCTATCTCTATCTCAGTGACTCTCTCTCTATCTCAGTGACTCTCTCTCTATCTCAGTGACTCTCTCTCTATCTCAGTGACTCTCTCTCTATCTCAGTGACTCTCTCTCTATCTCAGTGACTCTCTCTCTATCTCAGTGACTCTCTCTCTATCTCAGTGACTCTCTCTCTATCTCAGTGACTCTCTCTCTATCTCAGTGACTCTCTCTCTATCTCAGTGACTCTCTCTCTATCTCAGTGACTCTCTCTCTATCTCAGTGACTCTCTCTCTATCTCAGTGACTCTCTCTCTCTATCTCAGTGACTCTCTCTCTATCTCAGTGACTCTCTCTCTATCTCAGTGACTCTCTCTCTATCTCAGTGACTCTCTCTCTATCTCAGTGACTCTCTCTCTTCTCAGTGACTCTCTCTCTATCTCAGTGACTCTCTCTCTATCTCAGTGACTCTCTCTCTATCTCAGTGACTCTCTCTCTATCTCAGTGACTCTCTCTCTATCTCAGTGACTCTCTCTCTATCTCAGTGACTCTCTCTCTATCTCAGTGACTCTCTCTCTATCTCAGTGACTCTCTCTCTATCTCAGTGACTCTCTCTCTATCTCAGTGACTCTCTCTATCTCAGTGACTCTCTCTCTATCTCAGTGACTCTCTCTCTATCTCAGTGACTCTCTCTCTATCTCAGTGACTCTCTCTCTATCTCAGTGACTCTCTCTCTATCTCAGTGACCTCTCTCTATCTCAGTGACTCTCTCTCTATCTCAGTGACTCTCTCTCTATCTCAGTGACTCTCTCTCTATCTCAGTGACTCTCTCTCTATCTCAGTGACTCTCTCTCTATCTCAGTGACTCTCTCTCTATCTCAGTGACTCTCTCTCTATCTCAGTGACTCTCTCTCTATCTCAGTGACTCTCTCTCTATCTCAGTGACTCTCTCTCTATCTCAGTGACTCTCTCTCTATCTCAGTGACTCTCTCTCTATCTCAGTGACTCTCTCTCTATCTCAGTGACTCTCTCTCTATCTCAGTGACTCTCTCTCTATCTCAGTGACTCTCTCTCTATCTCAGTGACTCTCTCTCTATCTCAGTGACTCTCTCTCTCTATCTCAGTGACTCTCTCTCTATCTCAGTGACTCTCTCTCTATCTCAGTGACTCTCTCTCTATCTCAGTGACTCTCTCTCTATCTCAGTGACTCTCTCTCTATCTCAGTGACTCTCTCTCTATCTCAGTGACTCTCTCTCTATCTCAGTGACTCTCTCCTCTATCTCAGTGACTCTCTCTCTATCTCAGTGACTCTCTCTCTATCTCAGTGACTCTCTCTCTATCTCAGTGACTCTCTCTCTATCTCAGTGACTCTCTCTCTATCTCAGTGACCTCTCAGACTCTCTCTCTATCTCAGTGACTCTCTCTCTATCTCAGTGACTCTCTATCTCAGTGACTCTCTCTCTATCTCAGTGACTCTCTCTATCTCAGTGACTCTCTCTCTATCTCAGTGACTCTCTCTCTATCTCAGTGACTCTCTCTCTATCTCAGTGACTCTCTCTCTATCTCAGTGACTCTCTCTATCTCAGTGACTCTCTCTACTCAGTGACTCTCTCTATCTCAGTGACTCTCTCTCTCTATCTCAGTGACTCTCTCTCTATCTCAGTGACTCTCTCTCTCTATCTCAGTGACTCTCTCTCTATCTCAGTGACTCTCTCTCTATCTCAGTGACTCTCTCTCTATCTCAGTGACTCTCTCTCTCTATCTCAGTGACTCTCTCTCTATCTCAGTGACTCTCTCTCTATCTCAGTGACTCTCTCTCTATCTCAGTGACTCTCTCTCTATCTCAGTGACTCTCTCTCTATCTCAGTGACTCTCTCTCTATCTCAGTGACTCTCTCTCTCTATCTCAGTGACTCTCTCTCTATCTCAGTGACTCTCTCTATCTCAGTGACTCTCTCTCTATCTCAGTGACTCTCTCTCTATCTCAGTGACTCTCTCTCTATCTCAGTGACTCTCTCTCTATCTCAGTGACTCTCTCTCTCTATCTCAGTGACTCTCTCTCTCTATCTCAGTGACTCTCTCTCTTCTCAGTGACTCTCTCTCTTTCTCAGTGACTCTCTCTCTATCTCAGTGACTCTCTCTCTATCTCAGTGACTCTCTCTATCTCAGTGACTCTCTCTCTATCTCAGTGACTCTCTCTATCTCAGTGACTCTCTCTATCTCAGTGACTCTCTATCTCAGTGACTCTCTCTCTCTATCTCAGTGACTCTCTCTCTCTATCTCAGTGACTCTCTCTCTCTATCTCAGTGACTCTCTCTCTATCTCAGTGACTCTCTCTCTATCTCAGTGACTCTCTCTCTATCTCAGTGACTCTCTCTCTATCTCAGTGACTCTCTCTCTCTATCTCAGTGACTCTCTCTCTATCTCAGTGACTCTCTCTCTATCTCAGTGACTCTCTCTATCTCAGTGACTCTCTCTATCTCAGTGACTCCTCTCTATCTCAGTGACTCTCTCTCTCTATCTCAGTGACTCTCTCTCTATCTCAGTGACTCTCTCTCTATCTCAGTGACTCTCTCTATCTCAGTGACTCTCTATCTCAGTGACTCTCTCTCTCTATCTCAGTGACTCTCTCTCTCTATCTCAGTGACTCTCTCTCTCTATCTCAGTGACTCTCTCTCTATCTCAGTGACTCTCTCTCTATCTCAGTGACTCTCTCTCTATCTCAGTGACTCTCTCTCTATCTCAGTGACTCTCTCTCTATCTCAGTGACTCTCTCTCCTATCTCAGTGACTCTCGCTCTCTATCTCAGTGACTCTCTCTCTATCTCAGTGACTCTCTCTCTCTATCTCAGTGACTCTCTCTCTCTATCTCAGTGACTCTCTCTCTCTATCTCAGTGACTCTCTCTCTATCTCAGTGACTCTCTCTCTATCTCAGTGACTCTCTCTCTCTATCTCAGTGACTCTCTCCTCTATCTCAGTGACTCTCTCTCTATCTCAGTGACTCTCTCTCTATCTCAGTGACTCTCTCTCTATCTCAGTGACTCTCTCTCTATCTCAGTGACTCTCTCTCTATCTCAGTGACTCTCTCTCTATCTCAGTGACTCTCTCTCTATCTCAGTGACTCTCTCTCTATCTCAGTGACTCTATCTCAGTGACTCTCTCTCTATCTCAGTGACTCTCTCTCTATCTCAGTGACTCTCTCTCTATCTCAGTGACTCTCTCTCTATCTCAGTGACTCTCTCTCTATCTCAGTGACCTCTCTCTATCTCAGTGACTCTATCTCAGTGACTCTCTCTCTATCTCAGTGACTCTCTCTCTATCTCAGTGACTCTCTCTCTCTATCTCAGTGACTCTCTCTCTATCTCAGTGACTCTCTCTCTATCTCAGTGACTCTCTCTCTATCTCAGTGACTCTCTCTATCTCAGTGACTCCTCTCTCTATCTCAGTGACTCTCTCTCTCTATCTCAGTGACTCTCTCTCTATCTCAGTGACTCTCTCTCTATCTCAGTGACACTCTCTCTATCTCAGTGACTCTATCTCAGTGACTCTCTCTCTATCTCAGTGACTCTCTCTCTATCTCAGTGACTCTCTCTCGCTCTTCTCAGGACTCTCTCTATCTCAGTGACTCTCTCTCTATCTCAGTGACTCTCTCTCTATCTCAGTGACTCTCTCTCTATCTCAGTGACTCTCTCTCTATCTCAGTGACTCTCTATCTCAGTGACTCTCTCTCCTATCTCAGTGACTCTCTCTCTATCTCAGTGACTCTCTCTCTATCTCAGTGACTCTCTCTCTATCTCAGTGACTCTCTCTCTATCTCAGTGACTCTCTCTCTATCTCAGTGACTCTCTCTATCTCAGTGACTCTCTCTCTATCTCAGTGACTCTCTCTCTATCTCAGTGACTCTCTCTCTCTATCTCAGTGACTCTCTCTCTCTATCTCAGTGACTCTCTCTCTATCTCAGTGACTCTCTCTCTATCTCAGTGACTCTCTCTCTATCTCAGTGACTCTCTCTCTATCTCAGTGACTCTCTCTCTATCTCAGTGACTCTCTCTCTATCTCAGTGACTCTCTCTCAGTGACTCTCTCTCTATCTCAGTGACTCTCTCTCTATCTCAGTGACTCTCTCTCTATCTCAGTGACTCTCTCTCAGTGACTCTCTCTCTATCTCAGTGACTCTCTCTCTATCTCAGTGACTCTCTCTCTCTATCTCAGTGACTCTCTCTATCTCAGTGACTCTCTCTCTATCTCAGTGACTCTCTCTCTATCTCAGTGACTCTCTCTCTCTCTATCTCAGTGACTCTCTCTCTATCTCAGTGACTCTCTCTCTATCTCAGTGACTCTCTCTCTATCTCAGTGACTCTCTCTCTCTCTATCTCAGTGACTCTCTCTCTATCTCAGTGACTCTCTCTCTATCTCAGTGACTCTCTCTCTATCTCAGTGACTCTCTCTCTATCTCAGTGACTCTCTCTCTATCTCAGTGACTCTCTCTCTATCTCAGTGACTCTCTCTCTATCTCAGTGACTCTCTCTCTATCTCAGTGACTCTCTCTCTCTCTCAGTGACTCTCTCTCTATCTCAGTGACTCTCTCTATCTCAGTGACTCTCTCTCTCTATCTCAGTGACTCTCTCTCTCTCTATCTCAGTGACTCTCTCTCTATCTCAGTGACTCTCTCTCTATCTCAGTGACTCTCTCTCTCTATCTCAGTGACTCTCTCTCTCTATCTCAGTGACTCTCTCTCTATCTCAGTGACTCTCTCTATCTCAGTGACTCTCTCTCTCTACTCAGTGACTCTCTCTCTCTATCTCAGGGACTCTCTCTCTATCTCAGTGACTCTCTCTCTCTCTATCTCAGAGACTCTCTCTCTATCTCAGTGACTCTCTCTCTATCTCAGTGACTCTCTCTCTATCTCAGGTGACTCTCTCTCTATCTCAGTGACTCTCTCTCTATCTCAGTGACTCTCTCTCTATCTCAGTGACTCTCTCTCTATCTCAGTGACTCTCTCTCTTTCTCAGTGACTCTCTCTCTATCTCAGTGACTCTCTCTCTATCTCAGTGACTCTCTCTCTCTATCTCAGTGACTCTCTCTCTATCTCAGGTGACTCTCTCTCTCTATCTCAGTGACTCTCTCTCTATCTCAGGACTCTCTCTCTATCTCAGTGACTCTCTCTCTATCTCAGTGACTCTC
>NC_092710.1:361713318-361779342 GCF_047496885.1 Scyliorhinus torazame | reverse complement strand
AAGGGGGAAAATCCTGTCCTGTTCTTGTTTGACCGAAAAAATTTGAATAAAAATATATTTTTAAAAAAAAGAAACACGAAAGCCCCAAGTGTCAAGAAGCAGGAGGTATACGGCTAGCCCCTTTCAAATCAAAGCGGTATAAATCAGAGTGAGTAGAAACAGTCTCTGTGGAAGGGGATAGGAGGATCACTCGAGCACAATATGCTCAATGGACGGTCCATAAACCGGCTGATCCAGATGGAATTGACCGGCGGTCTAAAGAATTACCCAATCCGAGAAAAAGGTGGAATGGGATTATGGAAAGTGCTGGAAAGATTGCGACAGATTTATAACCTCCTCCCGCAGGACGAAGTTCAGGATCTGACACTAATAACCCCTAAACGAGAAAGTGACCCAACTCTTTAGCGAGCTTAAAGGAGCATTAGAGGAGGAAGAGCAACGAATGGACGATGGCTGGCTCCGAATTAAACAATGGTTGTTAAGATATAACCCGCCAGAAATTGACTGGACAAAGGTTACTGCTTGTCTGCAGAAGAGGTCAGGAAGTGTCAGAATAGGAAGATTGAGGAAAGTATGGATAGAGCACTGAGGAATGGAGTTGCCAGGGGGATTGGAGTCTTGGGACTACAGCACTCTCAAACCGTTAAAGTCTGCATTTATTGCTGGTTTAGGAACAGATGCGTCCAATGCATTGAAATTGGTGCTTCCTGATTGGTCTAGAGCAGCAACATCGTATTCAGCGTTAGGAAATCGATGTGCTCAAATCGATCGAGATTGGGATACTAAGATACACGTTTTCCAAACAGAGGCACAACCTAAAGGAGTATTAGGCCACTCAGTAAACAATGCTTTGTCTAATTCAAATGTTTAACCCAAATCAAAATTTACAAGAGGAAAAGGCAATATTTGTGGAAAGGAAGGACATTGGGTTAGGTCATGTCGAGCTAGATTATAAGGACGACAAGGCCAGGATGTTGTCTACGGGCCCCAATCGACGCCCCCGTATATTACACCATCTGGGGGAATGCATTTCCCAGCACCGTATGTGCCTCCAAATCCTGCTCCCGTTTCCAATTCCACACCTAGACTTTACCCACAATCTCCACCAGCCCAGTCCCAGGAAGCTTCAGCTGCATGGGAAGAATTTAAGAAATTATCACCACAACGTAGAGCAGCACTGCTGGAGGTGTCAAAAAATTAGAAAAACCCACCGTCAGCCCCACCGCCCCTGCCTCTCTTCATGCTCCACTTAAAAATAGAAGAGATGGATTGTATATATTAATGAGGGTGGGCGGTATAGAAGTGGTCTGTCTCTTCGATACAGGAGCAGAGTTTTCCGTTCAAATTTGGAAAAGCATTTGCTCTGGATTACAAACACACTGTGGCTCATGGTGTTGGGGGAGATCTACTGACTATTAAAAGAATTAAACCTCTATCGATAGAATTTGGTCCTCATGAATTAACTTCTCCAGTTTGGTTAGGTCGAGTGGATCAGGCCATTCTGGGTTTGGATATTCTATCCCAACTGAATTCTTCCCGAAGCTTTGAAAATGGGAAAGGAACATGGGCAACCAGACCATTCAGGAAAGATCAGCTTTACGAACACCTGATTTGGGCGAAAGATAAGAATGATTGTGGATTATTACATATGGAACCAGCATCATTCACTGGTCCCACTGCACCGTGTACCAAACAATACCCCATTAACCCGTCCTCAATTGAAGGGATTTTACACATAGTAAAACAGCTGGAAGAAAGGGGGATGTTAATTAAAACACACAGTTCATCAAACAGTCCAGTTTGGCCTGTAAAATGGTTCATGGCGTCTGACCATTGGCTACCAAACAACAAATCAGTGTATTGATAAGAGAGCCCCTCTGGTGACCGACCCTTCAACTATCTTCAATGCTTTAACACCAGAACGTGAATGGTTTTCAGTTATCGATTTGGTTAATGGCTTCTGGTCAATACCAATAGCACAGGAGGTACAACCTCGGTTTGTCTTTACTATTCAACAGTAATAGTCCTCCTGGACAAGATTACCACAGGGTTTTCACTACAGCCCTACCCTATTCCATCTGGCTTTACAAAACCATCTGAGGGAATTACCTGAGTTGCCCTCGACCATTATCCAGTATGTCGATGACATTTTGTTCGCCACTATTAAGGAACAAGATCATGAGAAAGATTTGCTTGTTCTGCTGAATCCTCTCAGTCGCCATAAACTCAAGATGGCCAAAGCACAAATTGCTCAACGTGAAGTCATCTATTTTGGTCAGAACATTTCAAAAGGCAAAAGAGAACTGACTCAATATGGAACAGAGGCAATTCAAATCGCAAAGAAACCCACCACTTTTGAAGAACTGAGATTATTTCTGGGGTGATGCAACTTTAATCGAAATTGGATTGACTCGTACACCAAATAGTGGAAAACCATTGACCCTATTTGTTCATGAAGAAGGAAGATATATGACAGCAATCTTAACCCAGCATCATGGGGATCACCAGCGACCAATTGGGTTCTATTCTGGAAGACTGGACTCAGTGGATCTTGGATGGAAAAGTTGTCTGAGAGCTGTACAAGCCATATGTAAAGCTGTGACTGACTAGGTATTGTTCTGGAGCAGAAACTGCCCATTAAATGCCCTCACACAGTTCACCCATTGCTTTCGATAAATAGAGTCACATTAGTCACCTCAGCCAGATGGACAACAAATCCATTCATGGCGGCACCTAGCTGCTCAACAGATGGTGGCCCCATCCAAAGGAGGGTGCGTTTGAGGATTTAAGAAACGTGCTCAGGTAGTAACAGATCATTGCGTCATTTGTCAAAAGAACAATTGGTGACCTATAACATCCATGCCTCAGTTAAAAGCCCCTGCCCAACCGGAACATTCCGGCACATACAAGTTAATTACATCACCCTTCCACCATGCAGAGGATGCTCTGAAGTCCCAGGAATAGTGGACATTTTCCAAATGGGTAGAAGCCATTTCGGCCAGAATAGCTACAGCTAGCAACACGGCTAAAGTTTTGTGCAAAGACTATGGACGGGATTCTCCGATCGCCGACGGCAATATCGCATTGGTGTACTTGAGTCCAGAGTCAAAGTCCAAAGGTGTATTCTTTCACAGAGATCAGCAGGCAGAAAACTGATGCTGGATAACTTCATGAAGAGTTAACTCCCACGATGAGATAAGCACACAGAGATGAACCAATCTTGTAGACGACGGTATAGAAGTTCAAGTAGATAGAGTGGAAGGTTGCAGGGCTCTTTGTCCTGGCAGATGAGTAGATGCGAGTTGGCCAGACTCGGCTCTTAAATGCAGGAGGCCTTTGTACGTGAATTTAGTCTCTAGCCGACAAGGCCCGTTAGGGTCTCTTCAGAGACAACGAGGCATAAACTCCCTGGAAAGTGCAAAATAACTCCTTTTGTTCAGGATCATGGGCATTTTAAAAGGATCCTTGTCCAGTTTTTAAAAATGAACCATGAGGAAATCTCTCTATATTTTATAGGCCATATATAGTGTGAGCTCCTTGTCCATTTCCAATATTCACTAATAAATCCACTGGGGGAATTCAGGAAGTATGTCTTTACCCAGAGAGTGGGGAGAATGTGGAACTCTCTCCTAATGGGAGTGGTTGAGGGAAATGGTGTTGATGTATTTAAGGGGAAGATGGATAAATACACGAGAGTGTAAGGAACAGAAGGGTGTGTTGATGGGGTGGGGAGGGGGGCAAAGAGGGTGTGAGGACGCTTATGCAGAGCAGAATCGATTAGATTAACCCCTCAGTCCGCGTCACTCGGTATATTACAGCCAATTGTACACAACATGTCCCTGTAATTTAACCCCCTCTGGGTCTGAAATACCCTTCTCCCTGTTGTTAATTCCTGTCTACCCCTGAGGCTTCGAGCGGTTCAGCTCCGTCAGGAAGCTCCTGAAGCTGTCGCTGTTCATAGTGCTATGGGCCAGGGTTTCGAGAACTCCAAAGAGTATCATGGAGTTCCCCTGACCCACAACGTTTACTAGATTGTGGTGCGGGGAGCACACGGCCCACTCTACAGGTGTGGGACAGCAGAAATGGAAAAGTATTTTTTAAAGCAAAACAATGTTTATTCTATGAACTCAAGTTAACCTTTTTAAAACATACAGTGAACATCTTAGCAGCCATTAACTCAAATACAACCCCCAAAGAATACAACACTATGTAATCCTTTAAGCTTTCCTTTTAACATCCATAAGACTTAAAACACCTTTTAACAGAAGCACATCAGGTTAAAGTCACTACTGTTATTAGTTTTAAATCACCAAAGGATCGATTTACAGTCTTTAGATTACAGAGAGAGATTCATACCCCTTCTGGCTGTGACTGCAGCTATCCAGCTCTGAAAACACAACTAAAACACACCCTGTAGCAAACAGTCTAAAACAAAAGTAAAAAGCTGACAGACAGCCCAGCTCCACCCACACTCTGACATCACTGCAGTAACATGAGCAGCCAAACATTTCTTAAAGCAACATTCTCATGACACCTCCTCCCAAGAAAAATAAATAAACCCATCAACTTCAAGATGGTTTCATTTTTCACCTTTTCACTATCCTTTAAGAAACGCACACAGTGAATATACTTTTTATTTCAAAAAACAACACATGCAAACAGGTATAATAATATAGTCCTTTTTTTATGTTCTTCCTCCAATTGAAATCCTTCTGGATTGACAGTCCCTTTGAACAAGAAGGTCTCTGCACGATCCGTCCATTTCTCTACGCCTCGGCATTTCTCTTTAAAGTCAGATACTTTAGTTCAATCTGATCACAGAGTCCCTTGTAATTCTCCGACACAGGAGCATTGGTTATCACAGCTTTCAGGCAGTCAAATGCCTGTTGAAAGTCCGCTGTCCATTGAAATTTTCGACGTTTCTTCAGCAAGTCCATCAGTGGAGCAATCACGCTACAAAACATTTGCACAAATGTTCGATCAAATCCACTCATGCCAAGAAATCGCATTATTTCCCTTTGTCTTGAGGGTATCGGAAACTCCTCAATAACTGTTGGGTTCATATCCCGTGTGACCATTCGACTCTGTCCGATTGTATGGCCAAGGAAAGTGACTTGGGCTTTTCCAAATTCACTTTTGGCTAGGCTTATCACCAAACCCGCCTCCTGAAGTCGATCGAATAATTCCATCAGGTGTTTTAAATGTTCTTTTCATGTCTGGCTGAAAATTACCAGATCGTCGATGTCGACCGCACAATTGGGTAATCCAGAAACAACTTTGTTAGTTAACCGTTGAAATGTGGCTGGTGCGTTTTTCATGCCAAATGGCATAACTTTGAATTGGTATAGACCATCTGGAGTCACAAAAGCTGAAATCTCCTTCGCCCTTTCGGATAAAGGTACCTGCCAGTAACCTTTAAGTAAATCCACTTTGGAAATAAAAGCTGCTTGTCCCACTTTCTCAATGCAATCCTCCAAACGTGAGATAGGATGAGAGTCCATTCCTGTAACTGCATTAACCTTTCTATAGTCCACACATAACCGTTGGGTACCGTCTGGTTTAGGTACCATCACTGTGGGTGAGCTCCATTGGCTGCAACCCACTTCAATTATGCCATTTTTAAGCATACTCTCAATCTCTTTGTTAACCTCCGCCAATTTTAAAGGGTTAAGTCTATATGGATGTTGTTTGATAGGAACGGCATTTCCCACATCTACATCATGTATAGCCATTTTAGTACTTCCCAATTTATCTCCACAAACTTGCCCATGTGATATCAATAACTCTTTCAGGTCAGATCATTTTTCCTCTGGAAGGTAACTCAACAATTTATCCCAATTTTTAAGAACATCCTCGTTTTCCAATTTAATTTGAGGTGTGTCAAATTCACAGTCATCTGGATTTGGTTCGTCACTTTGAGTTAGAATCATTAAAACCGCCTCCTTTTTCTCTCCTTCCCTTTCAAACTACCTTTTAAGCATATTCACATGACACACTCGGTGAGTTTTCCTTCTATCTGGTGTTTTTACCACATAACTCACCTCACTTAATTTCCTTTCAATCTGATACGGTCCACAAAACCTAGCTTTTAAAGGCTCACCTACCACTGGTACCAACACTAAAACTTTATCCCCACTGGCAAAACTACGAACTTTGGATTTCTTGTCCGCTACCCGTTTCATCACATGTGTACCTTTCAAATGTTGTCTAGCCAATTCACCTGCTCTATTTAATCGTTGCCTAAAATTTGACACGTAATCCAATAATGTAATTTCCAATTTCTCACTTACCAATTTTTCCTTAATCAATTTAAGTGGTCCTCTTACCTATGACCAAGGATTAGTTCAAAAGGACTAAATATAATATCCTCATTAGGTGCATCCCTAATTGCAAACAGTACGAATGGAATTCCTTTTTCCCAATCCACTGGATAATCTTGACAATAAGCCCTCAACATTGTCTTTAATGTCTGATGCCACCTTTCTAACGCTCCCTGCGATGCTGGATCGTACGCAGTTGATTTAAATTGTTTTATTCCTAAGCTATCCATAACTTCTTTGAATAACCTGGAGGTAAAATTCGATACTTGATGTATGTGTGTGTTAGCACTGCTGCCTCACAGCGTTGGGGACCCAGGTTCGTTTCCAGCCTCGGGTAACTGCGGAGTCTGCATCTTCTCTCCGTGTCTGCGTTCCTTTACTCCGGGGGCTCCGGTTTCCTCGCCCCAGTGTAAAGATGTGCAGGTTAGAAGGATTGGCCATGCTAAGTTGCCCCTTAGTATCCAGGGATCTGCAGGTTAGGTTAGATGGTTAAGGGGATAGTGGGGGCTGGGATGGAGGGTGGACCTGGGAAGGGTGCTCTTTCGGATGGTTAATGGATGGCCCAAGTGGCTGCCTCCTGCATTGTAGGGATTCTATGATACAATCTCCATGGCAACGCCCACTTGCTAAACAATCAGAACTCTCTCCTCAAGAAGTATAAATTGTTGTTCCGTCTGCATTCGGGAAAAATGCGAATCTATCCTGTCGAGTCAGAGGTGAGAAGGTCAATTGGAACCAGCTACATTTATAAGGCAGAGGTAGAGAGGGGGTGAAGTCGAGCGGTGTTACGTAGGTGGAGTAAAGAGGAAAGTTATATCCGCCCCACCCGCCCATTCCCATCAATGTCAGCTCATTCCCAAACTCTGGTCAGATTGAGTGGAGTGTTTTGCCTAACGGGAGGGTTTGAACTGGAGTTGGCGAGTCCCACAGAGGAGAGGAACAACCTTCAGATACAGAAACCAAAGTTGGATAACCTCGAGATTACAAGTGACATGTGGTTTGATGAGCTCATCATGGTTTAGAGGAACAAAGTACAGGGCGCTGGGAGAACAGGTTTTTTATTCAGAGACAAACACGGAATAAACTCCCACACAGCCCGAGTGAGAAGGAGGGTAACCGACATTGAGCTCAGCTGTACGAACCCCTCGCAGTGAACAGGTAATAGTATACGCAGGGAGGGAAACGATCCCTTGTCAACCCTGAGCTGTTCCACTCGTGTAATGTCTGATTCCTCTGCAGGGCGAGGTAGCAGAACCAAACATGTAGAAATATCGTGAGACTCTGAGCCAGGAAAGTGAAACTTTGCAATCTTCCAGTCCGTCGATCTTTACAAATTGGCAAGCGCTGAGCATTGAGTGGGGAAAGTGGACAGAGTTAGATTGTTCGGCTGTGACGATGGGCGTATTGTGCGGGTGCATTCCAATCCTTCCTTAAAGAGGTCAGGACGAGAGGCTGGGAGAGGGGATTGAGGAATGATGCTTGTCTGAGAATGGGGAGAGAGACTCCTGTCAGGGGTGCGGTGGGCAAGGAGCTCCCCAAGTTGGGCATGAAGGGGGCTAAGGGGAATTGTCACAGTATCTGACACTGGAATCCTGTCTCACCAGGAGAGACTGCTCTTTATTCAGGAGAAAGTCAGTTACAAGCAACGTCCGGGTAAAGAAAGGGAAACGATTCCATTCGTATTTCTGCCTGTATGGGGCTGATGATTAAAGACCCAAAATAAGGGAACGTACTGACCCTCTGACAGTGCGGCACTCCCTCAGTACTGACCCTCTGACAGTGCGGCACTCCCTCAGTACTGACCCTCTGACAGTGCGGCACTCCCTCAGTACTGACCCTCTGACAGTGCGGCGCTCCCTCAGTACCGACCCTCTGACAGTGCAGCTTTCCCTCAGTACTGACCCTCTGACAGTGCGGCACTCCCTCAGTACTGCCCCTCTGACAGTGCAGCACTCCCTCAGTACTAACCCTCTGACAGTGCGGCACTCCCTCAGTACTGACCCACTGACAGTGCGGCACTCCCTCAGTACTGACCCTCTGACAGTGCGGCACTCCCTCAGTACTGACCCTCTGACAGTGCGGCGCTCCCTCAGTACCGACCCTCTGACAGTGCAGCACTCCCTCAGTACTGACCCTCTGACAGTGCGGCACTCCCTCAGTACTGACCCTCTGACAGTGCGGCACTCCCTCAGTACTGACCCTCTGACAGTGCAGCACTCCCTCAGTACTGACCCTCTGACAGTGCAGCACTCCCTCAGTACTGACCCTCTGACAGTGCGGCACTCCCTCAGTACTGACCCTCTGACAGTGCGGCACTCCCTCGGTACTGACCCTCTGACAGTGCAGCACTCCCTCAGTACTGACCCTCTGACAGTGCGGCACTCCCTCAGTACTGACCCTCTGACAGTGCGGCACTCCCTCAGTACTGACCCTCTGACAGTGCAGCACTCCCTCAGTACTGACACTCTGACAGTGCAGCACTCCCTCAGTACTGACCCTCTGACAGTGCGGCACTCCCTCAGTACTGACCCTCTGACAGTGCGGCGCTCCCTCAGTACTATCCCTCTGACAGTGCGGCGCTCCCTCAGTACTGACCCTCTGACAGTGCGGCACTCCCTCAGTACTGACCCTCTGACAGTGCAGCACTCCCTCAGTACTGACCCTCTGACAGTGCAGCACTCCCTCAGTACTGACCCTCTGACAATGCAGCACTCCCTCAGTACTGACCCTCTGACAGTGCGGCACTCCCTCAGTACTGACCCTCTGACAGTGCGGCACTCCCTCAGTACTGACCCTCTGACAGTGCAGCTCTCCCTCAGTACTGACCCTCTGACAGTGCGGCGCTCCCTCAGTACTGTCCCTCTAACAGTGCAGCACTCCCTCAGTACTGACCCGCTGACAGTGCAGCACTCCCTCAGTACTGACCCTCTGACAGTGCAGCACTCCCTCAGTACTGACCCGCTGACAGTGCAGCACTCCCTCAGTACTGACCCTCTGACAGTGCAGCACTCCCTCAGTACTGACCCTCTGACAGTGCGGCACTCCCTCAGTACTGACCCTCTGACAGTGCGGCACTCCCTCAGTACTGACCCTCTGACAGTATAGCAGACATCTCAAATCCTTGAAGAGGTATCACCAACGCTGCCTGTATAACATCCGGCAAATCCACGGACAGGACAGGCGTATCAACGCGAGTGTCGTCTCCCGCACTAAACATCCCCAGTATCGAAGCACTGGTCATCCTCGACCAACTGTGAAATGCGGGTCACATTGACCGCAGGCCCGACACGAGAGTCCTGAAACAAGTGATCCATCTAAGCTCTGCAACGGCAAGCGATGTCTAAGAGGGCAGAGGAAGCTGTACAAGGACTCTGAAAGTCCCCCTAAATATATACAACATCCCCAATGACACGTGCGAATCGCTTGCCTCAGAACGCACGAACTGGAGAAGAATCATCCTGGATGCTGAGGGAGTGCCCATGACTCCATCAATACTGACCCTGGAAGTATCTATTCTGCATATTCTGAAATATCCCTTGAAATGTCTGCCACTGAACAACCGTTCAGTATATTTCCAACTTCACTTCAGCGAGCTCCAATTTCATGTCCTCACAGCTGTTCTTATTTTCATTCCAACTAGTCATGGAGCCTCTCTTCCCTCCCTCAAACTGAATGGAAAATACAGTCAGATTCTTGCTGATTGGTTGGAGCGAGGTCAAGCTGGGGACAAAATGTATTCATTGGGCAACCGTGACTGGGATCTGAGTCTCGATCGAGGCTTCTGAAAGAGAATTGGAGAATGGGCTGTGGAGAAAATATCCGCGGGGCTGTGGGGAGGAAGGCGAGGAGCAGGAGGGACAACGCCTGCAGAGAGCGAGCATGGAAACGTGGGACAGAATGGCCTCCTTCGGTGCTGTAACCATTCCATGTTTCTCATCACATCAGAGATCTATCCCGTCGAGGGCGAGAACAAACCGGGAACAATGGCTGGTGGAGGCCTCGGGCTTTTCCAAATACCAACTCTTGGGAGACCGCTCCGGATTGGGATGCTGTACGATAGACGCAGCGACACCATCATCCCCGGTAAGGGCAGCTCGACACGGATTTAATCCCATTACAGTTCAGTTCAAATATATATTATCCAATCATCGCCCAGGAGAGAAATCCCAATAGTATCTCGGATATAAACACTTCAACAGTGCAGCACTCCCCCAGTACTGACCCTCTGACAGTGCGGCACCCCCTCAGTACTGACCCTCTGACAGTGGGGCACTCCCTCAGTACTGACCCTCTGACAGTGCAGCACTCCCTCAGTACTGACCCTCTGACAGTGCTGCACTCCCTCAGTACTGACCCTCTGACAGTGCAGCCCTCCCTCAGTACTGACCCTCTGACAGTGCAGCACTCGCTCAGTACTGACCCTCTGACAGTGCAGCACTCGCTCAGTACTGACCCTCTGACAGTGCAGCACTCCCTCAGTACTGACCCTCTGACAGTGCAGCACTCCCTCAGTACTGACCCTCTGACAGTGCAGCACTCGCTCAGTACTGACCCTCTGACAGTGCAGCACTCCCTCAGTACTGACCCTCTGACAGTGCAGCACTCCCTCAGTACTGACCCTCTGACAGTGCAGCACTCCCTCAGTACTGACCCTCTGACAGTGCGGCACTCCCTCAGTACTGACCCTCTGACAGTGCGGCACTCCCTCAGTACTGACCCTCTGACAGTGCAGCACTCCCTCAGTACTGACCCTCTGACAGTGCAGCACTCCCTCAGTACTGACCCTCTGACAGTGCGGCACTCCCTCAGTACTGACCCTCTGACAGTGCGGCACTCCCTCAGTACTGACCCTCTGACAGTGCAGCGCTCCCTCAGTACTGACCCTCTGACAGTGCCGCACTCCCTCAGTACTGCCCCTCTGACAGTGCAGCGCTCCTTCAGTACTGACCCTCTGACAGTGCAGCGCTCCCTCAGTACTGACCCTCTGACAGTGCAGCGCTCCCTCAGTACTGACCCTCTGACAGTGCCGCACTCCCTCAGTACTGCCCCTCTGACAGTGCAGCGCTCATTCAGTACTGACCCTCTGACAGTGCGGCACTCCCCCAGTACTGACCCTCTGACAGTGCGGCACTCCCTCAGTACTGACCCTCTGACAGTGCGGCACTCCCTCAGTACTGACCCTCTGACAGAGCAGCACTCCCTCAGTACTGACCCTCTGACAGTGCAGCACTCCCTCAGTCCTGACACTCTGACAGTGTGGCACTCCCTCAATACTGACCCTCTGACAGTGCGGCACTCCCTCAGTACTGACCCTCTGACAGTGCAGCACTCCCTCAGTACTGACCCTCTGACAGTGCAGCACTCCCTCAGTACTGACCCTCTGACAGTGCAGCTCTCACTCAGTACTGACCCTCTGACAGTGCAGCACTCCCTCAGTACTTACCCTCTGACAGTGCGGCACTCCCTCAGTACTGACCCTCTGACAGTGCTGCGCTCCCTCAGTACCGACCCTCTGACAGTGCAGTGCTCCACCAGCACTGACCCTCTGACAGTGCAGCACTCCCTCAGTACTGACCCTCTGACAGTGCAGCACTCACTCAGTACTGACCCTCTGACAGTGCGGCACTCCCTCAGTACTGACCCTCTGACAGTGCGGTAATCCCTCAGTACTGACCCTCTGACAATGCGGCACTCCCTCAGTACAGATCCTCTGACAGTGCAGCACTCCCTCAGTGCTGACCCTCTGACAGTGCAGCACTCCCTCAGTACTGACCCTCTGACAGTGCAGCACTCCCTCAGTACAGATCCTCTGACAGTGCGGCACTCCCTCAGTACTGACCCTCTGACAGTGCAGCACTCCCTCAGTACTGACCCTCTGACAGTGCAGCACTCCCTCAGTACTGACCCTCTGACAGTGCAGCGCTCCCTCAGTACTGACCCTCTGACATTGCAGCTCTCCCTCAGTACTGACCCTCTGACAGTGCAGCGCTCCCCCAGTACTGACCCTCTGACAGTACGGCGCTCCCTCAGTACTGACCCTCTGACAGTGCAGTACTCCCTGAGTACTGACCCTCTGACAGTGCAGCACTCCCTCAGTACTGACCCTCTGACAGTGCGGCACTCCCTCAGTACTGACCCTCTGACAGTGCAGCACTCCCTCAGTACTGACCCTCTGACAGTGCAGCTCTCCCTCAGTACTGACCCTCTGACAGTGCAGCACTCCCTCAGTACTGACCTTCTGACAGTGCAGCACTCCCTCAGTACTGACCCTCTGACAGTGCAGCACTCCCTCAGTACTGACCCTCTGACAGTGCAGCACTCCCTCAGTACTGACCCTCTGACAGTGCAGCGCTCCCTCAGTACTGACCCTCTGACAGTACAGCGCTCCCTCAGTACTGCCCCTCTGACAGTGCAGCACTCCCTCAGTACTGACCCTCTGACAGTGCAGCACTCCCTCAGTACTGACCCTCTGACAGTACGGCACTCCCTCAGTACTGACCCTCTGACAGTGCAGCACTCCCTCAGTACTGACCCTCTGACAGTGCAGCACTTCCTCAGTACTGACCCTCTGACAGTGCAGCACTCTCTCAGTACTGACCCTCTGACAGTGCGGCTCTCCCTCAGTACTGACCCTCTGACAGTGCAGCACTCCCTCAGTACTGACCCACTGACAGTGCGGCACTCCCTCAGTACTGACCCTCTGACATTGCAGCTCTCCCTCAGTACTGACCCTCTGACAGTGCAGCGCTCCCCCAGTACTGACCCTCTGACAGTACGGCGCTCCCTCAGTACTGACCCTCTGACAGTGCAGTACTCCCTGAGTACTGACCCTCTGACAGTGCAGCACTCCCTCAGTACTGACCCTCTGACAGTGCGGCACTCCCTCAGTACTGACCCTCTGACAGTGCAGCACTCCCTCAGTACTGACCCTCTGACAGTGCAGCTCTCCCTCAGTACTGACCCTCTGACAGTGCAGCACTCCCTTAGTACTGACCTTCTGACAGTGCAGCACTCCCTCAGTACTGACCCTCTGACAGTGCAGCACTCCCTCAGTACTGACCCTCTGACAGTGCAGCACTCCCTCAGTACTGACCCTCTGACAGTGCAGCGCTCCCTCAGTACTGACCCTCTGACAGTACGGCGCTCCCTCAGTACTGCCCCTCTGACAGTGCAGCACTCCCTCAGTACTGACCCTCTGACAGTGCGGCACTCCCTCAGTACTGACCCTCTGACAGTGCAGCACTCCCTCAGGACTGACCCTCTGACAGTGCAGCACTCTCTCAGTACTGACCCTCTGACAGTGCAGCACTCCCTCAGTACTGACCCTCTGACAGTGCAGCACTTCCTCAGTACTGACCCTCTGACAGTGCAGCACTCTCTCAGTACTGACCCTCTGACAGTGCGGCTCTCCCTCAGTACTGACCCTCTGACAGTGCAGCACTCCCTCAGTACTGACCCACTGACAGTGCGGCACTCCCTCAGTACTGCCCCTCTGACAGTGCAGCACTCCCTCAGTACTGACCCACTGACAGTGCGGCACTCCCTCAGTACTGCCCCTCTGACAGTGCAGCACTTCCTCAGTACTGACCCTCTGACAGTGCGGCACTCCCTCAGTACTGCCCCTCTGACAGTGCAGCACTTCCTCAGTACTGCCCCTCTGACAGTGCAGCACTTCCTCAGTACTGACCCTCTGACAGTGCGGCTCTCCCTCAGTACTGACCCTCTGACAGTGCAGCACTCCCTCAGTACTGACCCTCTGACAGTGCAGCACTCCCTCAGTACTGACCCTCTGACAGTGCAGCACTCCCTCAGTACTGACCCTCTGACAGTGCAGCACTCCCTCAGTACTGACCCTGACAGTGCAGCGCTCCCTCAGTACTGACCCTCTGACAGTGCAGCACATCCTCAGTACTAACCCTCTGACAGTGCAGCACTCCCTCAGTACTGACCCTCAGACAGTGCAGCACTCCCTCAGTACTGACCCTCTGGCAGTGCAGCACTCCCTCAGTACTAACCCTCTGACAGTGCAGCACTCCCTCAGTACTGACCCTCAGACAGTGCAGCACTCCCTCATTACTGACCCTCTGACAGTGCAGCACTCCCTCAGTACTAACCCTCTGACAGTGCAGCACTCCCTCAGAACTGACCCTCTGACAGTGCAGCACTCCCTCAGTACTGACCCTGACAGTGCAGCGCTCCCTCAGTACTGACCCTCTGACAGTGCAGCACTCCCTCAGTACTAACCCTCTGACAGTGCAGCACTCCCTCAGTACTGGCCCTCTGACAGTGCAGCACTTCCTCAGTACTGACCCTCTGACAGTGCAGCTCTCCCTCAGTACTGACCCTCTGACAGTGTGGCACACCCTCAGTACTGACCCTCAGACAGTGCAGCACTCCCTCAGTACTGGCCCTCTGACAGTGCAGCACTTCCTCAGTACTGACCCTCTGACAGTGCAGCTCTCCCAGAGTACTGACCCTCTGACAGTGTGGCACACCCTCAGTACTGACCCTCAGACAGTGCAGCACTCCCTCAGTACTGGCCCTCTGACAGTGCAGCACTTCCTCAGTACTGACCCTCTGACAGTGCAGCTCTCCCTCAGTACTGACCCTCTGACAGTGCAGCACTCCCTCAGTACTGACCCTCTGACAGTGCTGCACTCCCTCAGTACTGACCCTGACAGTGCAGCACTCCCTCAGTACTGACCCTCTGACAGTGCGGCACTCCCTCAGTACTGACCCTCTGACAGTGCAGCACTCCCTCAGTACTGACCCTCTGACAGTGCAGCACTCCCTCAGTGCTGACCCTCTGACAGTGCGGCACTCCCTCAGTCCTGGCCCTCTGACAGTGCAGCACCCTCTCAGTACTGACCCTCTGACAGTGCGGCACTCCCGCAGTACTGACCCCCTGACAGTGCGGCACTCCCGCAGTACTGACCCTTTGACAGTGCAGCACTCCCTCAGTACTGACCCTCTGACAGTGCAGCACTCCCTCAGTACTGACCCTGACAGTGCAGCACTCCCTCCGTACTGACCCTCTGACAGTGCGGCACTCCCTCAGTACTGACCGTCTGACAGTGCGGCACTCCCTCAGTACTGACCCTCTGACAGTGCAGCACTCTCTCAGTACTGACCCTCTGACAGTGCGGCTCTCCCTCAGTACTGACCCTCTGACAGTGCAGCACTCCCTCAGTACTGACCCACTGACAGTGCGGCACTCCCTCAGTACTGCCCCTCTGACAGTGCAGCACTTCCTCAGTACTGACCCTCTGACAGTGCGGCACTCCCTCAGTACTGCCCCTCTGACAGTGCAGCACTTCCTCAGTACTGCCCCTCTGACAGTGCAGCACTTCCTCAGTACTGACCCTCTGACAGTGCGGCTCTCCCTCAGTACTGACCCTCTGACAGTGCAGCACTCCCTCAGTACTGAACCACTGACAGTGCGGCACTCGCTCAGTACTGGCCCTCTGACAGTGCAGCACTCCCTCAGTACTGACCCTCTGACAGTGCAGCACTCCCTCAGTACTGACCCTCTGACAGTGCAGCACTCCCTCAGTACTGACCCTGACAGTGCAGCGCTCCCTCAGTACTGACCCTCTGACAGTGCAGCACATCCTCAGTACTAACCCTCTGACAGTGCAGCACTCCCTCAGTACTGACCCTCAGACAGTGCAGCACTCCCTCAGTACTGACCCTCTGGCAGTGCAGCACTCCCTCAGTACTAACCCTCTGACAGTGCAGCACTCCCTCAGTACTGACCCTCAGACAGTGCAGCACTCCCTCATTACTGACCCTCTGACAGTGCAGCACTCCCTCAGTACTAACCCTCTGACAGTGCAGCACTCCCTCAGAACTGACCCTCTGACAGTGCAGCACTCCCTCAGTACTGACCCTGACAGTGCAGCGCTCCCTCAGTACTGACCCTCTGACAGTGCAGCACTCCCTCAGTACTAACCCTCTGACAGTGCAGCACTCCCTCAGTACTGACCCTCAGACAGTGCAGCACTCCCTCAGTACTGGCCCTCTGACAGTGCAGCACTCCCTCAGTACTGACACTCTGACAGTGCGACACTCCCTCAGTACTGACCCTCTGACAGTGCGGCACTCCCTCAGTCCTGGCCCTCTGACAGTGCAGCACCCTCTCAGTACTGACCCTCTGACAGTGCAGCACTCCCTCAGTACTGACCCTCTGACAGTGCAGCACTCCCTCAGTACTGACCCTGACAGTGCAGCACTCCCTCCGTACTGACCCTCTGACAGTGCGGCACTCCCTCAGTACTGACCGTCTGACAGTGCGGCACTCCCTCAATACTGACCGCCTGACAGTGCAGCACTCCCTCAGTACTGACCCTTTGACAGTGCAGCACTCCCTCAGTACTGACCCTCTGACAGTGCAGCACTCCCTCAGTACTGACCCTCTGACAGTGCAGCTCTCTCTCAGTACTGACCCTCTAACAGTGCAGCACTCCCTCAATACTGACCCTCTGACAGTGCTGCACTCCCTCAGTACTTACCCTCTGACAGTGCGGCACTCTCTCAGTACTGACCCTCTGACAGTGCAGCACTCCCTCAGTACTGACCCTCTGACAGTGCGGCGCTCCCCCAGTACTGACCCTCTGACAGTGCGGCACTCCCTCAGTACTGACCCTCTGACAGTGCAGCTCTCACTCATTACTGACCCTCTGACAGTGCAGCTCTCACTCAGTACTGACCCTCTGACAGTGCAGCACTCCCTCAGTACTGACCCTCTGACAGTGCGGCACTCCCTCAGTACTGACCCTCTGACAGTGCGGCAATCCCTCAGTACAGACCCTCTGACAGTGCAGCACTCCCTCAGTACTGAACCTCTGACAGTGCGGCACTCCCTCAGTACTGACCCTCTGACAGTGCGGCACTCTCTCAGTACTGACCGCCTAGAGTGCGGCACTCCCGAAGTACTGACCCTTTGACAGTGCAGCACTCCCTCAGTACTGACCCTCTGACAGTGCAGCACTCCCTCAGTACTGACCCTGACAGTGCAGCACTCCCTCCGTACTGACCCTCTGACAGTGCGGCACTCCCTCAGTACTGACCCTCTGACAGTGCGGCACTCCCTCAGTACTGACCCTCTGACAGTGCGGCACTCCCTCAGTACTGACCCTCTGACAGTGCAGCACTCCCTCAGTACTGACCCTGACAGTGCAGCACTCCCTCCGTACTGACCCTCTGACAGTGCGGCACTCCCTCAGTACTGACCCTCTGACAGTGCGGCACTCCCTCAGTACTGACCCTCTGACAGTGCAGCCCTCCCTCAGCACTGACCCTCTGACAGTGCAGCACTCCCTCAGTACCGACCCTCTGACAGTGCAGCACTCCCTCAGTACTGACCCTCTGACAGTGCAGCACTGCCTCAGTACTGACCCTCTGACAGTGCGGCACTCCCTCAGTACTGACCCTCTGACTGTGCAGCACGCCCTCAGTACTGATCCTCTGACAGTGCGGCACTCCCTCAGTACTGACCCTCTGACAGTGCGGCACTCCCTCAGTACTGACCCTGACAGTGCAGCGCTCCCTCAGTACTGACCCTCTGGCAGTGCAGCACTCCCTCAGTACTGACCCTCTGACAGTGCAGCACTCCCTCAGTACTGACCCTCAGACAGTGCAGCACTCCCTCAGTCCTGACCCTCTGGCAGTGCAGCACTCCCTCAGTACTAACCCTCTGACAGTGCAGCACTCCCTCAGTACTGACCCTCAGACAGTGCAGCACTCCCTCATTACTGACCCTCTGACAGTGCAGCACTCCCTCAGTACTGACCCTCTGACAGTGCAGCACTCCCTCAGTACTAACCCTCTGACAGTGCAGCACTCCCTCAGTACTGACCCTCAGACAGTGCAGCACTCCCTCAGTACTGACCCTCAGACAGTGCAGCTCTCCCTCAGTACTGACCCTCTGACAGTGCAGCACCCCCTCAGTACTGACTCTCTGACAGTGCAGCAACCCCTCAGTACTGACCCTCTGACAGTGCAGCACTCCCTCAGTCCTGGCCCTCTGACAGTGCAGCACTCCCTCAGTACTGACCCTCTGACAGTGCAGCGCTCCCTCAGTACTGACCGCCTAGAGTGCGGCACTCCCTCAGTACTGACCCTCTGACAGTGCGGCACTCCCTCAGTACTGACCGCCTAGAGTGCGGCACTCCCGCAGTACTGACCGTTTGACAGTGCAGCACTCCCTCAGTACTGACCCTCTGACAGTGCAGCACTCCCTCAGTACTGACCCTGACAGTGCAGCACTCCCTCCGTACTGACCCTCTGACAGTGCGGCACTCCCTCAGTACTGACCGTCTGACAGTGCGGCACTCCCTCAGTACTGACCGCCTGAGAGTGCGGCACTCCCGCAGTACTGACCCTTTGACAGTGCAGCACTCCCTCAGTACTGACCCTCTGACAGTGCAGCACTCCCTCAGTACTGACCCTCTGACAGTGCAGCACTCCCTCAGTACTGACCCTCTGACAGTGCAGCACTCCCTCAGTACTGACCCTCTGACAGTGCAGCACTCCCTCAGTACTGACCCTCAGACAGTGCAGCACTCCCTCAATACTGACCCTCTGACAGTGCAGCACTCCCTCAGTACTGACCCTCTGACAGTGCAGCACTCCCTCAGCCCTGGCCCTCTGACAGTGCAGCACTCCCTCAGTACTGACCCTCTGACAGTGCAGCACTCCTCAGTACTGACCCTCTGACAGTGCGGCACTCCCTCAGTACTGACCCTCTGACAGTGCAGCACTCCTCAGTACTGACCCTCTGACAGTGCGGCACTCCCTCAGTACTGACCCTCTGACAGTGCAGCACTCCCTCAGTACTGACCCTCTGACAGTGCAGCTCTCACTCAGTACTGACCCTCTGACAGTGCAGCTCTCACTCAGTACTGACCCTCTGACAGTGCAGCACTCCCTAAGTACTGACCCTCTGACAGTGCAGCACTCCCTCAGTACTGACCCTCTGACAGTGCGGCACTCCCTCAGTACTGACCCTCTGACAGTGCGGCACTCCCTCAGTACTGACCCTCTGACAGTGCGGCACTCCCTCAGTACTGACCCTCTGACAGTGCAGCACTCCCTCAGTCCTGACACTCTGACAGTGTGGCACTCCCTCAATACTGACCCTCTGACAGTGCGGCACTCCCTCAGTACTGACCCTCTGACAGTGCAGCACTCCCTCAGTACTGACCCTCTGACAGTGCAGCACTCCCTCAGTACTGACCCTCTGACAGTGCAGCTCTCACTCAGTACTGACCCTCTGACAGTGCAGCACTCCCTCAGTACTTACCCTCTGACAGTGCGGCACTCCCTCAGTACTGACCCTCTGACAGTGCTGCGCTCCCTCAGTACCGACCCTCTGACAGTGGAGTGCTCCACCAGCACTGACCCTCTGACAGTGCAGCACTCCCTCAGTGCTGACCCTCTGACAGTGCAGCACTCACTCAGTACTGACCCTCTGACAGTGCGGCACTCCCTCAGTACTGACCCTCTGACAGTGCGGTAATCCCTCAGTACTGACCCTCTGACAATGCGGCACTCCCTCAGTACAGATCCTCTGACAGTGCAGCACTCCCTCAGTGCTGACCCTCTGACAGTGCAGCACTCCCTCAGTACTGACCCTCTGACAGTGCAGCACTCCCTCAGTACAGATCCTCTGACAGTGCGGCACTCCCTCCGTACTGACCCTCTGACAGTGCAGCACTCCCTCAGTACTGACCCTCTGACAGTGCAGCGCTCCCTCAGTACTGACCCTCTGACATTGCAGCTCTCCCTCAGTACTGACCCTCTGACAGTGCAGCGCTCCCCCAGTACTGACCCTCTGACAGTACGGCGCTCCCTCAGTACTGACCCTCTGACAGTGCAGTACTCCCTGAGTACTGACCCTCTGACAGTGCAGCACTCCCTCAGTACTGACCCTCTGACAGTGCGGCACTCCCTCAGTACTGACCCTCTGACAGTGCAGCACTCCCTCAGTACTGACCCTCTGACAGTGCAGCTCTCCCTCAGTACTGACCCTCTGACAGTGCAGCACTCCCTCAGTACTGACCCTCTGACAGTGCGGCACTCCCTCAGTACTGACCCTCTGACAGTGCAGCACTCCCTCAGTACTGACCCTCTGACAGTGCAGCACTCCCTCAGTACTGACCTTCTGACAGTGCAGCACTCCCTCAGTACTGACCCTCTGACAGTGCAGCACTCCCTCAGTACTGACCTTCTGACAGTGCAGCACTCCCTCAGTACTGACCCTCTGACAGTGCAGCTCTCCCTCAGTACTGACCCTCTGACAGTGCAGCACTCCCTCAGTACTGACCCTCTGACAGTGCGGCACTCCCTCAGTACTGACCCTCTGACAGTGCAGCACTCCCTCAGTACTGACCCTCTGACAGTGCAGCACTCCCTCAGTACTGACCCACTGACAGTGCGGCACTCCCTCAGTACTGCCCCTCTGACAGTGCAGCACTTCCTCAGTACTGACCCTCTGACAGTGCGGCACTCCCTCAGTACTGCCCCTCTGACAGTGCAGCACTTCCTCAGTACTGACCCTCTGACAGTGCAGCACTCCCTCAGTACTGACCCACTGACAGTGCGGCTCTCCCTCAGTACTGACCCTCTGACAGTGCAGAACTCCCTCAGTACTGACCCTCTGACAGTGCAGCACTCCCTCAGTACTGACCCTCTGACAGTGCAGCACTCCCTCAGTACTGACCCTGACAGTGCAGCGCTCCCTCAGTACTGACCCTCTGACAGTGCAGCACATCCTCAGTACTAACCCTCTGACAGTGCAGCACTCCCTCAGTACTGACCCTCAGACAGTGCAGCACTCCCTCAGTACTGACCCTCTGACAGTGCGGCACTCCCTCAGTACTGACCCTCTGACAGTGCAGCACTCCCTCAGTACTGACCCTCTGACAGTGCGGCACTCCCTCAGTACTGACCCTCTGACAGTGCAGCACTCCCTCAGTACTGACCATCTGGCAGTGCAGCACTCCCTCAGTACTAACCCTCTGACAGTGCAGCACTCCCTCAGTACTGACCCTCAGACAGTGCAGCACTCCCTCATTACTGACCCTCTGACAGTGCAGCACTCCCTCAGTACTAACCCTCTGACAGTGCAGCACTCCCTCAGTACTGACCCTATGACAGTGCAGCACTTCCTCAGTACTGACCCTCTGACAGTGCAGCACTCCCTCAGTACTGACCCTCTGACAGTGCAGCACTCCCTCAGTACTGACCCTGACAGTGCAGCGCTCCCTCAATACTAACCCTCTGACAGTGCAGCACTCCCTCAGTATTGACCCTCAGACAGTGCAGCACTCCCTCAGTACTGGCCCTCTGACAGTGCAGCACTCCCTCAGTACTAACCCTCTGACAGTGCAGCACTCCCTCAGTGCTGACCCTCAGACAGTGCAGCTCTCCCTCAGTACTGACCCTCTGACAGTGCAGCACTCCCTCAGTACTAACCCTCTGACAGTGCAGCACTCCCTCAGTACTGACCCTCAGACAGTGCAGCTCTCCCTCAGTACTGACCCTCTGACAGTGTGACACTCCCTCAGTACTGACCCTCTGACAGTGCGGCACTCCCTCAGTACTGACCCTCTGACAGTGCAGCACTCCCTCAGTCCTGGCCCTCTGACAGTGCAGCACTCCCTCAGTACTGACCCTCTGACAGTGCGGCACTCCCGCAGTACTGACCCTTTGACAGTGCAGCACTCCCTCAGTACTGACCCTCTGACAGTGCAGCACTCCCTCAGTACTGACCCTGACAGTGCAGCACTCCCTCCGTACTGACCCTCTGACAATGCGGCACTCCCTCAGTACTGACCGTCTGACAGTGCGGCACTCCCTCAGTACTGACCGCCTGACAGTGCAGCACTCCCTCAGTACTGACCCTTTGACAGTGCAGCACTCCCTCAGTACTGACCCTCTGACAGTGCGGCACTCCCTCAGTACTGACCCTCTGACAGTGCGGCACTCCCTCAGTACTGACCCTCTGACAGTGCGGCGCTCCCTCAGTACTGACCCTCTGACAGTGCGGCACTCCCTCAGTACTGACCCTCTGACAGTGCAGCACTCCCTCAGTACTGACCCTCTGACAGTGCAGCACTCCCTCAGTACTGACCCTCTGACAGTGCAGCACTCCCTCAGTACTGACCCTCTGACAGTGCAGCACTCCCTCAGTACTGACCCTCAGACAGTGCAGCACTCCCTCAATACTGACCCTCTGACAGTGCAGCACTCCCTCAGTACTGACCCTCTGACAGTGCAGCACTCCCTCAGTACTGACCCTCTGACAGTGCAGCACTCCTCAGTACTGACCCTCTTGACAGTGCGGCACTCCCTCAGTACTGACCCTCTGACAGTGCAGCACTCCCTCAGTACTGACCCTCTGACAGTGCGGCACTCTCTCAGTACTGACCCTGTGACAGTGCGGCACTCCCTCAGTACTGACCCTCTGACAGTGCAGCACTCCCTCAGTACTGACCCTCTGACAGTGCAGCTCTCACTCAGTACTGACCCTCTGACAGTGCAGCACTCCCTCAGTACTGACCCTGTGACAGTGCGGCACTCCCTCAGTACTGACCCTCTGACAGTGCAGCACTCCCTCAGTACTGACCCTCTGACAGTGCAGCACTCCCTCAGTACTGACCCTCTGACAGTGCAGCTCTCACTCAGTACTGACCCTCTGACAGTGCAGCACTCCCTCAGTACTGACCCTGTGACAGTGCGGCACTCCCTCAGTACTGACCCTGTGACAGTGCGGCACTCCCTCAGTACTGACCCTCTGACAGTGCAGCACTCCCTCAGTACTGACCCTCTGACAGTGCAGCTCTCACTCAGTACTGACCCTCTGACAGTGCAGCTCTCACTCAGTACTGACCCTCTGACAGTGCAGCACTCCCTAAGTACTGACCCTCTGACAGTGCAGCACTCCCTCAGTACTGACCCTCTGACAGTGCGGCACTCCCTCAGTACTGACCCTCTGACAGTGCGGCACTCCCTCAGTACTGACCCTCTGACAGTGCGGCACTCCCTCAGTACTGACCCTCTGACAGTGCAGCACTCCCTCAGTACTGACCCTCTGACAGAGCAGCACTCCCTCAGTACTGACCCTCTGACAGTGCAGCACTCCCTCAGTCCTGACACTCGGACAGTGCGGCACTCCCTCAATACTGACCCTCTGACAGTGCGGCACTCCCTCAGTACTGACCCTCTGACAGTGCAGCACTCCCTCAGTATTGACCCTCTGACAGTGCAGCACTCCCTCAGTACTGACCCTCTGACAGTGCAGCTCTCACTCAGTACTGACCCTCTGACAGTGCAGCACTCCCTCAGTACTGACCCTCTGACAGTGCGGCACTCCCTCAGTACTGACCCTCTGACAGTGCTGCGCTCCCTCAGTACCGACCCTCTGACAGTGCAGTGCTCCACCAGCACTGACCCTCTGACAGTGCAGCACTCCCTCAGTACTGACCCTCTGACAGTGCAGCACTCACTCAGTACTGACCCTCTGACAGTGCGGCACTCCCTCAGTACTGACCCTCTGACAGTGCGGTAAGCCCTCAGTACTGACCCTCTGACAATGCGGCACTCCCTCAGTACTGACCCTCTGACAGTGCGGCACTCCCTCAGTACTGACCCTCTGACAGTGCGGCACTCCCTCAGTACTGACCCTCTGACAGTGCGGCACTCCCTCAGTACTGACCCTCTGACAGTGCAGCACTCCCTCAGTACAGACCCTCTGACAGAGCAGCACTCCCTCAGTACTGACCCTCTGACAGTGCAGCACTCCCTCAGTCCTGACACTCTGACAGTGCGGCACTCCCTCAATACTGACCCTCTGACAGTGCGGCACTCCCTCAGTACTGACCCTCTGACAGTGCAGCACTCCCTCAGTACTGACCCTCTGACAGTGCAGCACTCCCTCAGTACTGACCCTCTGACAGTGCAGCTCTCACTCAGTACTGACCCTCTGACAGTGCAGCACTCCCTCAGTACTGACCCTCTGACATTGCGGCACTCCCTCAGTACTGACCCTCTGACAGTGCTGCGCTCCCTCAGTACCGACCCTCTGACAGTGCAGTGCTCCACCAGCACTGACCCTCTGACAGTGCAGCACTCCCTCAGTACTGACCCTCTGACAGTGCAGCACTCACTCAGTACTGACCCTCTGACAGTGCGGCACTCCCTCAGTACTGACCCTCTGACAGTGCGGTAATCCCTCAGTACTGACCCTCTGACAATGCGGCACTCCGTCAGTACAGATCCTCTGACAGTGCAGCACTCCCTCAGTGCTGACCCTCTGACAGTGCAGCACTCCCTCAGTACTGACCCTCTGAAAGTGCAGCACTCCCTCAGTACAGATCCTCTGACAGTGCGGCACTCCCTCCGTACTGACCCTCTGAAAGTGCAGCACTCCCTCAGTACTGACCCTCTGACAGTGCAGCGCTCCCTCAGTACTGACCCTCTGACATTGCAGCTCTCCCTCAGTACTGACCCTCTGACAGTGCAGCGCTCCCCCAGTGCTGACCCTCTGACAGTGCAGCACTCCCTCAGTACTGACCCTCTTACAGTGCAGCACTCCCTCAGTACTGACCCTCTGACAGTGCAGCGCTCCCTCAGTACTGACCCTCTGACAGTACGGCGCTCCCTCAGTACTGCCCCTCTGACAGTGCAGCACTCCCTCAGTACTGACCCTCTGACAGTGCAGCACTCCCTCAGTACTGACCCTCTGACAGTACGGCACTCCCTCAGTACTGCCCCTCTGACAGTGCAGCACTTCCTCAGTACTGACCCTCTGACAGTGCAGCACTCTCTCAGTACTGACCCTCTGACAGTGCGGCTCTCCCTCAGTACTGACCCTCTGACAGTGCAGCACTCCCTCAGTACTGACCCACTGACAGTGCGGCACTCGCTCAGTACTGACCCTCTGACAGTGCAGCACTCCCTCAGTACTGACCCTCTGACAGTGCAGCACTCCCTCAGTACTGACCCTCTGACAGTGCAGCACTCCCTCAGTACTGACCCTGACAGTGCAGCGCTCCCTCAGTACTGACCCTCTGACAGTGCAGCACTCCCTCAGTACTGACCCTCTGACATTGCAGCACTCCCTCAGTACTGACCCTCAGACAGTGCAGCACTCCCTCAGTACTGACCCTCTGGGAGTGCAGCACTCCCTCAGTACTAACCCTCTGACAGTGCAGCACTCCCTCAGTACTGACCCTCAGACAGTGCAGCGCTCCCCCAGTACTGACCCTCTGACAGTACGGCGCTCCCTCAGTACTGCCCCTCTGACAGTGCAGCACTCCCTCAGTACTGACCCTCTGACAGTGCAGCACTCCCTCAGTACTGACCCTCTGACAGTGCGGCACTCCCTCAGTACTGCCCCTCTGACAGTGCAGCACTTCCTCAGTACTGACCCTCTGACAGTGCAGCACTCTCTCAGTACTGACCCTCTGACAGTGCGGCTCTCCCTCAGTACTGACCCACTGACAGTGCGGCACTCGCTCAGTACTGACCCTCTGACAGTACGGCGCTCCCTCAGTACTGCCCCTCTGACAGTGCAGCACTTCCTCAGTACTGACCCTCTGACAGTGCAGCACTCTCTCAGTACTGACCCTCTGACAGTGCAGCACTCCCTCAGTCCTGACCCACTGACAGTGCGGCACTCGCTCAGTACTGACCCTCTGACAGTGCAGCACTCCCTCAGTACTGACCCTCTGACAGTGCAGCACTCCCTCAGTACTGACCCTCTGACAGTGCAGCACTCCCTCAGTACTGACCCTGACAGTGCAGCACTCCCTCAGTACTAACCCTCTGACAGTGCAGCACTCCCTCAGTACTGACCCTCAGACAGTGCAGCACTCCCTCATTACTGACCCTCTGACAGTGCAGCACTCCCTCAGTACTAACCCTCTAACAGTGCAGCACTCCCTCAGTACTGACCCTCTGACAGTGCAGCACTCCCTCAGTACTGACCCTGACAGTGCAGCGCTCCCTCAGTACTGACCCTCTGACAGTGCAGCACTCCCTCAGTATTGACCCTCTGACAGTGCGGCACTCCCTCAGTACTGACCCTCTGACAGTGCAGCACCCCCTCAGTACTGACTCTCTGACAGTGCAGCAACCCCTCAGTACTGACCCTCTGACAGTGCGGCACTCCCTCAGTACTGACCCTCTGACAGTGCAGCACTCCCTCAGTACTGACCCTCTGACAGTGCGGCTCTCCCTCAGTACTGACCCTCTGACAGTGCAGCACTCCCTCAGTACTGACCCTCTGACAGTGCGGCACTACCTCAGTACTGACCACCTAGAGTGCGGCACTCCCGCAGTACTGACCCTTTGACAGTGCAGCACTCCCTCAGTACTGACCCTCTGACAGTGCAGCACTCCCTCAGTACTGACCCTGACAGTGCAGCACTCCCTCCGTACTGACCCTCTGACAGTGCGGCACTCCCTCAGTACTGACCGTCTGACAGTGCGGCACTCCCTCAGTACTGACCGCCTGACAGTGCAGCACTCCCTCAGTACTGACCCTCTGACCGTGCGGCACTCCCTCAGTACTGACCCTCTGACAGTGCAGCACTCCCTCAGTACTGACCCTCTGACAGTGCAGCACTCCCTCAGTACTGACCCTCTGACAGTGCAGCACTCCCTCAGTACTGACCCTCTGACAGTGCAGCACTCCCTCAGTACTGACCTTCAGACAGTGCAGCACTCCCTCAATACTGACCCTCTGACAGTGCAGCACTCCCTCAGTACTGACCCTCTGACAGTGCAGCACTCCCTCAGTCCTGGCCCTCTGACAGTGCAGCACTCCCTCAGTACTGACCCTCTGACAGTGCAGCACTCCTCAGTACTGACCCTCTGACAGTGCGGCACTCCCTCAGTACTGACCCTCTGACAGTGCAGCACTCCTCAGTACTGACCCTGTGACAGTGCGGCACTCCCTCAGTACTGACCCTCTGACAGTGCAGCACTCCCTCAGTACTGACCCTCTGACAGTGCAGCTCTCACTCAGTACTGACCCTCTGACAGTGCAGCTCTCACTCAGTACTGACCCTCTGACAGTGCAGCACTCCCTAAGTACTGACCCTCTGACAGTGCAGCACTCCCTCAGTACTGACCCTCTGACAGTGCGGCACTCCCTCAGTACTGACCCTCTGACAGTGCGGCACTCCCTCAGTACTGACCCTCTGACAGTGCGGCACTCCCTCAGTACTGACCCTCTGACAGTGCAGCACTCCCTCAGTACTGACCCTCTGACAGAGCAGCACTCCCTCAGTACTGACCCTCTGACAGTGCAGCACTCCCTCAGTACTGACCCTCTGACAGTACGGCGCTCCCTCAGTACTGCCCCTCTGACAGTGCAGCACTTCCTCAGTACTGACCCTCTGACAGTGCAGCACTCTCTCAGTACTGACCCTCTGACAGTGCGGCTCTCCCTCAGTACTGACCCACTGACAGTGCGGCACTCGCTCAGTACTGACCCTCTGACAGTACGGCGCTCCCTCAGTACTGCCCCTCTGACAGTGCAGCACTTCCTCAGTACTGACCCTCTGACAGTGCAGCACTCTCTCAGTACTGACCCTCTGACAGTGCGGCACTCGCTCAGTACTGACCCTCTGACAGTGCAGCACTCCCTCAGTACTGACCCTCTGACAGTGCAGCACTCCCTCAGTACTGACCCTCTGACAGTGCAGCACTCCCTCAGTACTGACCCTGACAGTGCAGCACTCCCTCAGTACTAACCCTCTGACAGTGCAGCACTCCCTCAGTACTGACCCTCAGACAGTGCAGCACTCCCTCATTACTGACCCTCTGACAGTGCAGCACTCCCTCAGTACTAACCCTCTGACAGTGCAGCACTCCCTCAGTACTGACCCTCTGACAGTGCAGCACTCCCTCAGTACTGACCCTGACAGTGCAGCGCTCCCTCAGTACTGACCCTCTGACAGTGCAGCACTCCCTCAGTACTAACCCTCTGACAGTGCAGCACTCCCTCAGTACTGACCCTCAGACAGTGCAGCACTCCCTCAGTACTGGCCCTCTGACAGTGCAGCACTCCCTCAGTACTAACCCTCTGACAGTGCAGCACTCCCTCAGTACTGACCCTGACAGTGCAGCACTCCCTCCGTACTGACCCTCTGACAGTGCGGCACTCCCTCAGTACTGACCGTCTGACAGTGCGGCACTCCCTCAGTACTGACCGCCTGACAGTGCAGCACTCCCTCAGTACTGACCCTCTGACCGTGCGGCACTCCCTCAGTACTGACCCTCTGACAGTGCAGCACTCCCTCAGTACTGACCCTCTGACAGTGCAGCACTCCCTCAGTACTGACCCTCTGACAGTGCAGCACTCCCTCAGTACTGACCCTCTGACAGTGCAGCACTCCCTCAGTACTGACCTTCAGACAGTGCAGCACTCCCTCAATACTGACCCTCTGACAGTGCAGCACTCCCTCAGTACTGACCCTCTGACAGTGCAGCACTCCCTCAGTCCTGGCCCTCTGACAGTGCAGCACTCCCTCAGTACTGACCCTCTGACAGTGCAGCACTCCTCAGTACTGACCCTCTGACAGTGCGGCACTCCCTCAGTACTGACCCTCTGACAGTGCAGCACTCCTCAGTACTGACCCTGTGACAGTGCGGCACTCCCTCAGTACTGACCCTCTGACAGTGCAGCACTCCCTCAGTACTGACCCTCTGACAGTGCAGCTCTCACTCAGTACTGACCCTCTGACAGTGCAGCTCTCACTCAGTACTGACCCTCTGACAGTGCAGCACTCCCTAAGTACTGACCCTCTGACAGTGCAGCACTCCCTCAGTACTGACCCTCTGACAGTGCGGCACTCCCTCAGTACTGACCCTCTGACAGTGCGGCACTCCCTCAGTACTGACCCTCTGACAGTGCGGCACTCCCTCAGTACTGACCCTCTGACAGTGCAGCACTCCCTCAGTACTGACCCTCTGACAGAGCAGCACTCCCTCAGTACTGACCCTCTGACAGTGCAGCACTCCCTCAGTACTGACCCTCTGACAGTACGGCGCTCCCTCAGTACTGCCCCTCTGACAGTGCAGCACTTCCTCAGTACTGACCCTCTGACAGTGCAGCACTCTCTCAGTACTGACCCTCTGACAGTGCGGCTCTCCCTCAGTACTGACCCACTGACAGTGCGGCACTCGCTCAGTACTGACCCTCTGACAGTACGGCGCTCCCTCAGTACTGCCCCTCTGACAGTGCAGCACTTCCTCAGTACTGACCCTCTGACAGTGCAGCACTCTCTCAGTACTGACCCTCTGACAGTGCGGCACTCGCTCAGTACTGACCCTCTGACAGTGCAGCACTCCCTCAGTACTGACCCTCTGACAGTGCAGCACTCCCTCAGTACTGACCCTCTGACAGTGCAGCACTCCCTCAGTACTGACCCTGACAGTGCAGCACTCCCTCAGTACTAACCCTCTGACAGTGCAGCACTCCCTCAGTACTGACCCTCAGACAGTGCAGCACTCCCTCATTACTGACCCTCTGACAGTGCAGCACTCCCTCAGTACTAACCCTCTGACAGTGCAGCACTCCCTCAGTACTGACCCTCTGACAGTGCAGCACTCCCTCAGTACTGACCCTGACAGTGCAGCGCTCCCTCAGTACTGACCCTCTGACAGTGCAGCACTCCCTCAGTACTAACCCTCTGACAGTGCAGCACTCCCTCAGTACTGACCCTCAGACAGTGCAGCACTCCCTCAGTACTGGCCCTCTGACAGTGCAGCACTCCCTCAGTACTAACCCTCTGACAGTGCAGCACTCCCTCAGTACTGACCCTCTGACAGTGCAGCACTCCCTCAGTACTGACCCTCTGACAGTGCAGCACTCCCTCAGTACTGACCCTCTGACAGTGCGGCACTCCCTCAGTACTAACCCTCTGACAGTGCAGCACTCCCTCAGTACTGACCCTCTGACAGTGCAGCACTCCCTCAGTACTGACCCTCAGACAGTGCAGCTCTCCCTCAGTACTGACCCTCTGACAGTGCAGCACTCCCTCAGTATTGACCCTCTGACAGTGCGGCACTCCCTCAGTACTGACCCTCTGACAGTGCAGCACCCCCTCAGTACTGACTCTCTGACAGTGCAGCAACCCCTCAGTACTGACCCTCTGACAGTGCGGCACTCCCTCAGTACTGACCCTCTGACAGTGCAGCACTCCCTCAGTACTGACCCTCTGACAGTGCGGCTCTCCCTCAGTACTGACCCTCTGACAGTGCAGCACTCCCTCAGTACTGACCCTCTGACAGTGCGGCACTACCTCAGTACTGACCACCTAGAGTGCGGCACTCCCGCAGTACTGACCCTTTGACAGTGCAGCACTCCCTCAGTACTGACCCTCTGACACTGCAGCACTCCCTCAGTACTGACCCTGACAGTGCAGCACTCCCTCCGTACTGACCCTCTGACACTGCGGCACTCCCTCAGTACTGACCGTCTGACAGTGCGGCACTCCCTCAGTACTGACCGCCTGACAGTGCAGCACTCCCTCAGTACTGACCCTCTGACCGTGCGGCACTCCCTCAGTACTGACCCTCTGACAGTGCAGCACTCCCTCAGTACTGACCCTCTGACAGTGCAGCACTCCCTCAGTACTGACCCTCTGACAGTGCAGCACTCCCTCAGTACTGACCCTCTGACAGTGCAGCACTCCCTCAGTACTGACCTTCAGACAGTGCAGCACTCCCTCAATACTGACCCTCTGACAGTGCAGCACTCCCTCAGTACTGACCCTCTGACAGTGCAGCACTCCCTCAGTCCTGGCCCTCTGACAGTGCAGCACTCCCTCAGTACTGACCCTCTGACAGTGCAGCACTCCTCAGTACTGACCCTCTGACAGTGCAGCTCTCACTCAGTACTGACCCTCTGACAGTGCAGCTCTCACTCAGTACTGACCCTCTGACAGTGCAGCACTCCCTAAGTACTGACCCTCTGACAGTGCAGCACTCCCTCAGTACTGACCCTCTGACAGTGCGGCACTCCCTCAGTACTGACCCTCTGACAGTGCGGCACTCCCTCAGTACTGACCCTCTGACAGTGCGGCACTCCCTCAGTACTGACCCTCTGACAGTGCAGCACTCCCTCAGTACTGACCCTCTGACAGAGCAGCACTCCCTCAGTACTGACCCTCTGACAGTGCAGCACTCCCTCAGTCCTGACACTCTGACAGTGCGGCACTCCCTCAATACTGACCCTCTGACAGTGCGGCACTCCCTAAGTACTGACCCTCTGACAGTGCAGCACTCCCTCAGTACTGACCCTCTGACAGTGCAGCACTCCCTCAGTACTGACCCTCTGACAGTGCAGCTCTCACTCAGTACTGACCCTCTGACAGTGCAGCACTCCCTCAGTACTGACCCTCTGACAGTGCGGCACTCCCTCAGTACTGACCCTCTGACAGTGCTGCGCTCCCTCAGTACCGACCCTCTGACAGTGCAGTGCTCCACCAGCACTGACCCTCTGACAGTGCAGCACTCCCTCAGTACTGACCCTCTGACAGTGCAGCACTCACTCAGTACTGACCCTCTGACAGTGCGGCACTCCCTCAGTACTGACCCTCTGACAGTGCGGTAAGCCCTCAGTACTGACCCTCTGACAATGCGGCACTCCCTCAGTACTGACCCTCTGACAGTGCGGCACTCCCTCAGTACTGACCCTCTGACAGTGCGGCACTCCCTCAGTACTGACCCTCTGACAGTGCGGCACTCCCTCAGTACTGATCCTCTGACAGTGCAGCACTCCCTCAGTACTGACCCTCTGACAGAGCAGCACTCCCTCAGTACTGACCCTCTGACAGTGCAGCACTCCCTCAGTCCTGACACTCTGACACTGCGGCACTCCCTCAATACTGACCCTCTGACAGTGCGGCACTCCCTCAGTACTGACCCTCTGACAGTGCAGCACTCCCTCAGTACTGACCCTCTGACAGTGCAGCACTCCCTCAGTACTGACCCTCTGACAGTGCAGCTCTCACTCAGTACTGACCCTCTGACAGTGCAGCACTCCCTCAGTACTGACCCTCTGACATTGCGGCACTCCCTCAGTACTGACCCTCTGACAGTGCTGCGCTCCCTCAGTACCGACCCTCTGACAGTGCAGTGCTCCACCAGCACTGACCCTCTGACAGTGCAGCACTCCCTCAGTACTGACCCTCTGACAGTGCAGCACTCACTCAGTACTGACCCTCTGACAGTGCGGCACTCCCTCAGTACTGACCCTCTGACAGTGCGGTAATCCCTCAGTACTGACCCTCTGACAATGCGGCACTCCGTCAGTACAGATCCTCTGACAGTGCAGCACTCCTTCAGTGCTGACCCTCTGACAGTGTAGCACTCCCTCAGTACTGACCCTCTGAAAGTGCAGCACTCCCTCAGTACAGATCCTCTGACAGTGCGGCACTCCCTCCGTACTGACCCTCTGACAGTGCAGCACTCCCTCAGTACTGACCCTCTGACAGTGCAGCGCTCCCTCAGTACTGACCCTCTGACATTGCAGCTCTCCCTCAGTACTGACCCTCTGACAGTGCAGCGCTCCCCCAGTGCTGACCCTCTGACAGTGCAGCACTCCCTCAGTACTGACCCTCTTACAGTGCAGCACTCCCTCAGTACTGACCCTCTGACAGTGCAGCGCTCCCTCAGTACTGACCCTCTGACAGTACGGCGCTCCCTCAGTACTGCCCCTCTGACAGTGCAGCACTCCCTCAGTACTGACCCTCTGACAGTGCAGCACTCCCTCAGTACTGACCCTCTGACAGTACGGCGCTCCCTCAGTACTGCCCCTCTGACAGTGCAGCACTTCCTCAGTACTGACCCTCTGACAGTGCAGCACTCTCTCAGTACTGACCCTCTGACAGTGCGGCTCTCCCTCAGTACTGACCCTCTGACAGTGCAGCACTCCCTCAGTACTGACCCACTGACAGTGCGGCACTCGCTCAGTACTGACCCTCTGACAGTGCAGCACTCCCTCAGTACTGACCCTCTGACAGTGCAGCACTCCCTCAGTACTGACCCTCTGACAGTGCAGCACTCCCTCAGTACTGACCCTGACAGTGCAGCGCTCCCTCAGTACTGACCCTCTGACAGTGCAGCACTCCCTCAGTACTAACCCTCTGACATTGCAGCACTCCCTCAGTACTGACCCTCAGACAGTGCAGCACTCCCTCAGTACTGTCCCTCTGGCAGTGCAGCACTCCCTCAGTACTAACCCTCTGACAGTGCAGCACTCCCTCAGTACTGACCCTCAGACAGTGCAGCGCTCCCCCAGTACTGACCCTCTGACAGTACGGCGCTCCCTCAGTACTGCCCCTCTGACAGTGCAGCACTCCCTCAGTACTGACCCTCTGACAGTGCAGCACTCCCTCAGTACTGACCCTCTGACAGTACGGCGCTCCCTCAGTACTGCCCCTCTGACAGTGCAGCACTTCCTCAGTACTGACCCTCTGACAGTGCAGCACTCTCTCAGTACTGACCCTCTGACAGTGCGGCTCTCCCTCAGTACTGACCCACTGACAGTGCGGCACTCGCTCAGTACTGACCCTCTGACAGTACGGCGCTCCCTCAGTACTGCCCCTCTGACAGTGCAGCACTTCCTCAGTACTGACCCTCTGACAGTGCAGCACTCTCTCAGTACTGACCCTCTGACAGTGCAGCACTCCCTCAGTACTGACCCACTGACAGTGCGGCACTCGCTCAGTACTGACCCTCTGACAGTGCAGCACTCCCTCAGTACTGACCCTCTGACAGTGCAGCACTCCCTCAGTACTGACCCTCTGACAGTGCAGCACTCCCTCAGTACTGACCCTGACAGTGCAGCACTCCCTCAGTACTAACCCTCTGACAGTGCAGCACTCCCTCAGTACTGACCCTCAGACAGTGCAGCACTCCCTCATTACTGACCCTCTGACAGTGCAGCACTCCCTCAGTACTAACCCTCTGACAGTGCAGCACTCCCTCAGTACTGACCCTCTGACAGTGCAGCACTCCCTCAGTACTGACCCTGACAGTGCAGCGCTCCCTCAGTACTGACCCTCTGACAGTGCAGCACTCCCTCAGTACTAACCCTCTGACAGTGCAGCACTCCCTCAGTACTGACCCTCAGACAGTGCAGCACTCCCTCAGTACTGGCCCTCTGACAGTGCAGCACTCCCTCAGTACTAACCCTCTGACAGTGCAGCACTCCCTCAGTACTGACCCTCAGACAGTGCAGCTCTCCCTCAGTACTGACCCTCTGACAGTGCAGCACTCCCTCAGTATTGACCCTCTGACAGTGCGGCACTCCCTCAGTACTGACCCTCTGACAGTGCAGCACCCCCTCAGTACTGACTCTCTGACAGTGCAGCAACCCCTCAGTACTGACCCTCTGACAGTGCGGCACTCCCTCAGTACTGACCCTCTGACAGTGCAGCACTCCCTCAGTACTGACCCTCTGACAGTGCGGCTCTCCCTCATTACTGACCCTCTGACAGTGCAGCACTCCCTCAGTACTGACCCTCTGACAGTGCGGCACTACCTCAGTACTGACCACCTAGAGTGCGGCACTCCCGCAGTACTGACCCTTTGACAGTGCAGCACTCCCTCAGTACTGACCCTCTGACAGTGCAGCACTCCCTCAGTACTGACCCTGACAGTGCAGCACTCCCTCCGTACTGACCCTCTGACAGTGCGGCACTCCCTCAGTACTGACCGTCTGACAGTGCGGCACTCCCTCAGTACTGACCGCCTGACAGTGCAGCACTCCCTCAGTACTGACCCTCTGACCGTGCGGCACTCCCTCAGTACTGACCCTCTGACAGTGCAGCACTCCCTCAGTACTGACCCTCTGACAGTGCAGCACTCCCTCAGTACTGACCCTCTGACAGTGCAGCACTCCCTCAGTACTGACCCTCTGACAGTGCAGCACTCCCTCAGTACTGACCTTCAGACAGTGCAGCACTCCCTCAATACTGACCCTCTGACAGTGCAGCACTCCCTCAGTACTGACCCTCTGACAGTGCAGCACTCCCTCAGTCCTGGCCCTCTGACAGTGCAGCACTCCCTCAGTACTGACCCTCTGACAGTGCAGCACTCCTCAGTACTGACCCTCTGACAGTGCGGCACTCCCTCAGTACTGACCCTCTGACAGTGCAGCACTCCTCAGTACTGACCCTGTGACAGTGCGGCACTCCCTCAGTACTGACCCTCTGACAGTGCAGCACTCCCTCAGTACTGACCCTCTGACAGTGCAGCTCTCACTCAGTACTGACCCTCTGACAGTGCAGCTCTCACTCAGTACTGACCCTCTGACAGTGCAGCACTCCCTAAGTACTGACCCTCTGACAGTGCAGCTCTCACTCAGTACTGACCCTCTGACAGTGCAGCTCTCACTCAGTACTGACCCTCTGACAGTGCAGCACTCCCTCAGTACTGACCCTCTGACAGTGCGGCATTCCCTCAGTACTGACCCTCTGACAGTGCGGCACTCCCTCAGTACTGACCCTCTGACAGTGCGGCACTCCCTCAGTACTGACCCTCTGACAGTGCAGCACTCCCTCAGTACTGACCCTCTGACAGAGCAGCACTCCCTCAGTACTGACCCTCTGACAGTGCAGCACTCCCTCAGTCCTGACACTCTGACAGTGCGGCACTCCCTCAATACTGACCCTCTGACAGTGCGGCACTCCCGAAGTACTGACCCTCTGACAGTGCAGCACTCCCTCAGTACTGACCCTCTGACAGTGCAGCACTCCCTCAGTACTGACCCTCTGACAGTGCAGCTCTCACTCAGTACTGACCCTCTGACAGTGCAGCACTCCCTCAGTACTGACCCTCTGACAGTGCGGCACTCCCTCAGTACTGACCCTCTGACAGTGCTGCGCTCCCTCAGTACCGACCCTCTGACAGTGCAGTGCTCCACCAGCACTGACCCTCTGACAGTGCAGCACTCCCTCAGTACTGACCCTCTGACAGTGCAGCACTCACTCAGTACTGACCCTCTGACAGTGCGGCACTCCCTCAGTACTGACCCTCTGACAGTGCGGTAAGCCCTCAGTACTGACCCTCTGACAATGCGGCACTCCCTCAGTACTGACCCTCTGACAGTGCGGCACTCCCTCAGTACTGACCCTCTGACAGTGCGGCACTCCCTCTGTACTGACCCTCTGGCAGTGCTGCACTCCCTCAGTACTGACCCTCTGACAGTGCGGCACTTCCTCAGTACTGACCCTCTGACAGTGCGGCACTCCCTCAGTACTGACCCTCTGACAGTGCAGCACTCCCTCAGTACTGACCCTCTGACAGTGCGGCACTCCCTCAGTACTGACCCTCTGACAGTGCGGCACTCCCTCAGTACTGACCCTCTGACAGTGCAGCACTCCCTCAGTACTGACCTTCAGACAGTGCAGCACTCCCTCAATACTGACCCTCTGACAGTGCAGCACTCCCTCAGTACTGACCCTCTGACAGTGCAGCACTCCCTCAGTCCTGGCCCTCTGACAGTGCAGCACTCCCTCAGTACTGACCCTCTGACAGTGCAGCACTCCTCAGTACTGACCCTCTGACAGTGCGGCACTCCCTCAGTACTGACCCTCTGACAGTGCAGCACTCCTCAGTACTGACCCTGTGACAGTGCGGCACTCCCTCAGTACTGACCCTCTGACAGTGCAGCACTCCCTCAGTACTGACCCTCTGACAGTGCAGCTCTCACTCAGTACTGACCCTCTGACAGTGCAGCTCTCACTCAGTACTGACCCTCTGACAGTGCAGCACTCCCTAAGTACTGACCCTCTGACAGTGCAGCACTCCCTCAGTACTGACCCTCTGACAGTGCGGCATTCCCTCAGTACTGACCCTCTGACAGTGCGGCACTCCCTCAGTACTGACCCTCTGACAGTGCGGCACTCCCTCAGTACTGACCCTCTGACAGTGCAGCACTCCCTCAGTACTGACCCTCTGACAGAGCAGCACTCCCTCAGTACTGACCCTCTGACAGTGCAGCACTCCCTCAGTCCTGACACTCTGACAGTGCGGCACTCCCTCAATACTGACCCTCTGACAGTGCGGCACTCCCTAAGTACTGACCCTCTGACAGTGCAGCACTCCCTCAGTACTGACCCTCTGACAGTGCAGCACTCCCTCAGTACTGACCCTCTGACAGTGCAGCTCTCACTCAGTACTGACCCTCTGACAGTGCAGCACTCCCTCAGTACTGACCCTCTGACAGTGCGGCACTCCCTCAGTACTGACCCTCTGACAGTGCAGCACTCCCTCAGTACTGACCCTCTGACAGTGCGGCACTCCCTCAGTACTGACCCTCTGACAGTGCGGCACTCAGTACTGACCCTCTGACAGTGCGGCACTCCCTCAGTACTGACCCTCTGACAGTGCGGCACTCCCTCAGTACTGACCCTCTTACAGTGCGGCACTCCCTCAGTACTGACCCTCTGACAGTGCAGCACTCCCTCAGTACTGACCCTCTGACAGTGCGGCACTCCCTCAGTACTGACCCTCTGACAGTGCAGCGCTCCCTCAGTACTGACGGTCAATTCTGTTGTCCATCTTTTTGTTGCAGGTGTCACGTTATGGGATCTGGCTGAACTGCAGAAAAACATTGATGTGCAGCCGAAACCCAGCACCGACTTTAAGCTGATTTCCAGCGACTCCATCCAGGACAAGTCTTCTGCCTTGGGCGTTGAAGCCTCGCTGTCGGCCAGCTTTCTGGGGGGGCTGGTGGAGGTGAGTGGCTCTGCCAAATATCTGAATGACGTGAAAAAATCCACGGAGCAGGCCCGCCTCACCCTTCAGTACCGAGCGACAACGCGCTTCGAGGAGCTGACCATGAGCCAGCTGGGCCCCCAGCATATCACCTACCAAAGTGTCTTTGAGCAGGATGCAGCTACTCACGTTGTCACAGGCGTGTTGTACGGTGCTCAGGCCTTCCTTGTGTTTGACCGAGACTATTCGTCCGGCGACAATGTGCAGGAAGTCGAGGGCACCCTACACGTCATGGTTAAGAAAATCCCCACTTTCCAGATCGAGGGGAAGGGCTCCTTGAAGCTCTCCGACGCGGAGAAGAAAACCGTTGAGTCCTTCAGCTGCACGTTTCATGGAGATTTCTTCCTCGACAGAAACCCTGAGAGTTACCAGGAAGCTGTTGAGCTTTACGCGTCGCTGCCCAAGTTACTGGGTGAACAGGGAGAGAAGGCAGTGCCCCTGACAGCCTGGTTGTACCCTCTGGAGAGGTTGGACTCGAGGGCGGCCCAGCTCGAGCGGGAGATCAGTGTCGAGCTGGTCAATCGCTGCCAGATGATCTTCGATCAGTCCCGGGACATCGCGATGAGGTGCAACGATCTGATCAAAAGCCCGGCGCACAGAGCATTCTCCGAGTTGCAGGGAAAGGTCGAATCCTTCAAGGCAAGTTGCCTGGAAAAGCAGACGGTGTTTCAGAAAGAGCTGTCAGAAATCCTGCCGTCCATCCGGGGCCTGGGGAAGGAGGAATCCGTCCTGGCGGACATGTTGATACAGAAAGACCAATCGCCATTCAGCTACTCCTGTCTGAACACTTGGCTGGAGCAGAGGGAGGAGGAAGCAGACACGGTCCAGGGATACTTGGCCATGTTGGGAGTGGACGTTCTGACCTACAGACAGTTGGGTAAGGTGTTGAACGACCCAATGATCCAATCCCTTGTCTGCTTTGCGTTCACCTCATTGGGAGAGACGGATACCTATCTCCAGGAGCTCTCCAATCACCTCAGGAGCCCCCGGTCAGGGACAGAACCAGGCCGTACATCGCAGGGCGACACAATTCAGCCGAGCCAGGCCTGGTTCAATGTCGAATCTGTGTCACATCGGATGAGGGAATCGGCAAGTCAGTTCCAGCAATTCATAGATTTCTACAAATCCTGTGATTCAGAAATCAGTAAGATCGCAATCGCCTCAGTGGATGACAAGAGTTGTCCTGGAGCCTCGGTTTTCCTGTACGAACAGGGCATTCTGGTCAAGAAGGAACTTACACTGCAGAAACCTGACATCCCGGTGATCTGCGAAGTCAGTGGTTCCAGTGTAACTCTCCAGCTCAAGGCCCCTGTGGACTACACTGGGCCAGTGCTGGTGTTCAAGGTGGGCTACAGGGCTGTGGAGGACAGGGATTGGCACTGGCAGGATGCACTGGCTGGCACTGAGACATTCACCGTGTCAGGGCTACATCCACACACACACTACCAGTTCAGGTTGGCACCAGTGTACAAGCCATGGATAGGCCTGCTCAGTGATCCGACTGACAGGGTCCTCACCCTTCCTGCCACTTCACCTGGTCAGGTTTCACTCTCCGACATTCTGCCCACTTCTCTAACCGTCAGCTGGGCCCCTCCAGCCCTGGTTGGTGATGGTGTGAGCATTGGGCATTACTTTATTGAGTATCAGAGAGGGGAGAGCCAGGAGGGCCCATGGAGTGGGCTAAGGACGGAGGGTCCGAGCTGTGTGTACACTCTGGACAGTCTGAGCATCGGCACTCCCTATAGGTTCCGAGTGACCGCTGACTGCGGGGCAGCGGGCCGCAGCGATCCGAGTCAGGAGGTGATGACCGTGACTCCGAGGGAGAAGACCCCAGCTCAGTTGGCAGAGAGACTCCGCCGAGAGAGCAAGCTGGTGAGGGCTGGCAGGCCGGCGGTGTACCAGCTCCCGCTGGCGAGGGAGGACGCTGATTCGATTTACAGAAAGTTCACCTTTGGGACATCTGGGCCCTCGGCCAATCACAGATCAATCTTTCTCATTGGGAATGAGGTATCGGGAATAAGTGATTTTGTCGATGGTCTGATAAATTACATCCTGGGAGTGGACTGGGAAGACGAGTTCCGGTTCCAGTTAACGGAGGATTTGAGGAAGTGGGACCACGGTCTGGGGATGATATTCAAAATCCATCACCAGGAGGGGTTCCGGGTCCCATTCTCTCTCTCCATTATAATTCTAAATCCAGCAATATTTCATAAGCCTGACCAAGTCTTTTCCATACTACTTATGTCAATTCACAAAATGACCGATGAGATTGATCAATTCCAAAACAGCAATCTGAATTCTGACTTTGTGTGCGCCCTGGTCGAATCGTCAGCAGTTTCTCTGCAGGGTGAAATCAGTAGACTGATGACTGTGAATTCTGGAGCAAAGCTCCAGCTCCTGATCACGTCTTGTGACGAGCAGTCTCCTGCCATTGTGAGGGTGCTTCAGAATTCCCAGATTCCCTTCCCCAGAGACGGAGAGGGCTTCCCGATCCACTACTGCTTCAACCTGTCCGGCCTATTCGCTGCCAACCGCTGCCTCCCGGAGCTCACAGCTGAGGGGCGAGGCGAGGGGGGAGAGGAGTCGGGGGCTAGGGGCGGAGGGAGTGCGGAGGACGGGCCCTCAGTTGGAGGCGAGGCGTGGCGAGTCAGGATGAGGAGTACATTTTGGGCTATGAACAGCGACAGCTTCAGGAGCTTCCTGACGGAGCTGAACTGCTCGAAGCCTCAGGGGTAGACAGGAATTAACAACAGGGAGAAGGGTATAACAGACCCAGAGGGGGTTAAATTACAGGGACATGTGTACAATTGGCTGTAATATATCGAGTGACGCGGACTGAGGGGTTAATCTAATCGATTCTGCTCTGCATAAGTGTCCTCACACCCTCTTTGCCCCCCTCCCCACCCCATCAACACACCCTTCTGTTCCTTACACTCTCGTGTATTTATCCAACTTCCCCTTAAATACATCAACACCATTTCCCTCAACCACTCCCATTAGGAGAGAGTTCCACATTCTCCCCACTCTCTGGGTAAACATGATGTGGAGATGCCGGCGTTGGACTGGGGTGAGCACAGTAAGAAGTCTCACAACACCAGGTTAAAGTCCGACAGGTTTGTTTCGAATCACTAGCTTTCGGAGCTATGCTCCTTCCTCAGGTGAACAGGATTCACCTGAGGTCGCTCCGAAAGCTAGTTCACCTGAGGAAGGAGCAGCGCTCCGAAAGCTAGTGATTCGAAACAAACCTGTTGGACTTTAACCTGGTGTTGTGAGACTTCTGACTGTGCCCTCCGGATAATGAAATTGTTATGAATTCTCCAGTGGATTTATTAGTGAATATTGGGAATGGACTAAAAGCTCACACTTTCGATTTCCTCGTGGCTAATTTTTAAAAACTGGACAAGCATCCTTGGCTGAGGCAATGCCTATGACCCTGAACAAAAGGAGTTATTTTGCACTCTCCAGGGAGTTTACGCCTCGTTGTCTCTGAAGAGACCCTAACGGGCCTTGCCGGCTACAGAGACTAAATTCACGTACAAAGGCCTCCTGCATTTAAGAGCCGAGCCTGGCCAACTCTCATCTACTCATCTGCCAGGACAAAGAGCCCTGCAACCTTCCACTCTATCTACTTGAACTTCTATACCGTCGTCTACAAGATTGGTTCATCTCTGCGTGCTTATCTCATCGTGGGAGTTAACTCTTCATGAAGTTATCCAGCATCAGTTTTCTGCCTGCTGATCTCTGTGAAAGAATACACCTTTGGACTTTGATTCTAGACTCAAGTACAACAATAATTATTTTCTCTGTGGTCTTTGCCCTGTAAATCTTTCCTTTCTCTATTTCTCTTTTATTGAATGCAGGCACTGGGTGGGGGGGGGGGGGGGGGCTACATTGTGATACCCCTTCCCGAGCTTTGTGTGCGCGCAAATAAATTAACCCTTTGAGTTATTCTTGTCATATGTTTACTGTGGGGTTATTAATAGAAATTGGTTCATACCAAAACGGAGGCGTTGGTGTGTAAGGGTTCTTCCTGTTTATTCCCATATCTCCCCTTTCTTTTATTTTGCCGTTATTATTTTTATCTGTGGGTGATTAATGGGCATGTATCTTTAAGTCAAGCAGCAGGGACAACGAACAGGAGCTTCAGACTTTTCAGCAGCAGGAGTGAGATGGATTTGATGGATTGGCGGGGGTGGTGGGACGGGGAGAGTGAATTGGCCCAAACGTCCGAACATTGCCCGTAACAGGTGGTGATTGGATCCTATCCCAGAGGAGTTGTTTTCAGAGACGGAAGGAGCCGGACTCCTGGAAACACAAGAACAAGGACTCGCTCTCGCTCTCTCTTCCCTCCAGACGGCTATGGGTGCTGTATCCTTAGAACTGCAGAGAACCTGAATGAATTAATCTGCAGGAAAACCATTACTGGCAGCAACCATAGACCAGGACTCCCCCTCTCTCTCTCCAGAAAGTCTGTTAGTGCTGTATTCCTGAAACTACAGAGACCTGAATGAATCTGCAGTAAAAACCTTGAACTGAAAGCAAAGTTTGAAGAAGAGTGAGGTGTAGGGAACACCCAGCTGAAACTAAGACGCTCTTTTCATTTTACTTCAGATTTTCGTTGCCCTTTCGTCCCGTTTGTCTGTCTGTCTTGTAGAGGGTGGGGGAGGGGAGCAAGTTAAAGTAGGGATTTAGCAATTAGATCAAAGTTAACCAGTTCTATTTGCTGCATATTCCATTATAGTTCTTGCGATAAATAAACTAACATTGTTCAAACTTACGAACCTGGTGACTGTAATTATTGGCCAGCCAAGGGCCGAAGACGTCGGGTATTTTTCTGAGAATTATTGGTTAATTCACTTGTGTGTGACCCCGGGGCAAGTGGAGCTGGAATGGACCGCACACAAGCCCAGGGTGGTCACATCATTTGAGGGCTCAGTTTTGGAACGGTAGAGGGTGAAGTTTGGGTCACGGTTCAAAGAAATAAACAGCAGACAATACAACAGGATGGCTCTGGAAGCTGCGAAGGGGTTTTCTTCAGGTGGATGACTGTCTCTGGTTTATTAAAAGAGCTTTGAAAAGACAAGCTGGTTGAATTGGCTGGGGAAGTAGGAATAGAGGTAACCAGCTAGAGTTAGTAAAGCGGAGATAACACGCGATCGCTCAGCGTTCATATTTGAAAGAGATGCCAGGAATGCAAGAGGGACCACAAAGTAGAACAGCATCAAGGAGACTTTCTGGTGGGGAAATTGAGCTGGCGAGAATTCAGCTGCAGTTTGAGCATGAAAGTCAATGAAAGAGAATAGAAAAAGAAATGGAGATGGAGGAAAAAAGGAATGGAGATGGAAATGAGGAGGGTGGAATTAGAGAGAGAGGAAGAAGCTGAAGAGGCAGCGTTCCAGCTAAAGGCACTGAAAATGAGGGGAGCTGCCAGAACGTAGAGGGCAGCTTAGTCCCCGAATCCAGTGGCGACAAGTCTAAATATACAGGCCATACCAAAATATACAGGCCCTCCCAAAACATACAGGCCCTCCCAAAACATACAGGCCCTCCCAAAATATACAGGCCCTCCCAAAATATACAGGCCCTCCCAAAATATACAGGCCTTCCCAAAATATACAGGCCCTCCCAAAATATACAGGCCATACCAAAATACACAGGCCCTCCCAAAACATACAGGCCCGCCCAAAACATACAGGCCCACCCAAAACATACAGGCCATCCCAAAATATACAGGCCATACCAAAATATACAGGCCCACCCAAAATACACAGGCCCTCCCAAAACATACAGGCCCTCCCAAAACATACAGGCCCACCCAAAACATACAGGCCATCCCAAAATATACAGGCCCACCCAAAATATACAGGCCAGCCCAAAACATACAGACCCTCCCAAAATATACAGGCCATCCCAAAATATACAGGCCATCCCAAAATATACAGGCCATCCCAAAATATACAGGCCCTCCCAAAATATACAGGCCCTCCCAAAATATACAGGCCCACCCAAAATATACAGGCCCTCCCAAATCATACAGGCCCTCCCAAAACATACAGGCCCTCCCAAAACATACAGGCCATCCCAAAATATACAGGCCCTCCCAAAATATACAGGCCCTCCCAAAATATACAGGCCCTCCCAAAACATACAGACCCTCCCAAAATATGATGAGAATGAGGTAGAAACATTTATTGGGGCTTTTGGGAAAATGGCAACCCAAACAGAGTGTCCAAGGGGAATATGATCATTACCCCTGCGGAATAAGTTGATGGGACGCACACAGGGACATGATTCTTCGTCCCACCGCTTAGGTTTTCTGGAGCGCCGCGCCCCACCAGCAGCGGGATTCTCCGTCTCACCAGCCGGCCAATGGGGTTTCCCATTGTGGGCACCCCCCACGCTGTCGGGAAATCCGCGGACGATCCCGCCGACGGATAATCCAGCCCAGGAAATTTATGCTTCCCTGTCAGAATGGGTGTCTCAGAATTATGACACGGTAAAAAAAGGCTATTCTGGGCAGGTATGAATTGGCAAACCTTTCAGAAGTTAAGGAGACATGAGCACAGGCGTATGTTGAATTCGAAAGGGGTAAGCAGAACAATTTAGATAGACGAGTCCGAGAATTGGGAGTTGCAACTACCCATGAGGCTCTGAGAGAGATCATTCTCTTCGGGAAATTAGCACGGTAGGTGAATTGGGCACGCTAAGTTGCTCCTTAATTGGGAAAAAAAATTCAAACTTCAATTCTCTGAAAGGAGTTTAAGAATTTCCTACCTTCGATAATAAGAGCCCATGTTGAAGACCAGAAGGTGAAGACTGCCAGACAGACAGCAATTATGGCTGACGATTCTGAGCGAGTCCATGAATTTAAACCTTTGTTCCATCACCCCCATACTTTGGAAAAGGATAGGAAGTGGGAGAGTGAGAGGGCAGCAGTAGCCACGGTAAAGAATGGATGGTTGGGAATGCTCCGAGATCTCCGCCTCAGACCAGGAAGGAAGGTACTGAGGGTGGAAGTGAGACTCCAAAGCCGTGGTATCACCCTTGTAACAAGGTGGGACATGTTCGTTCAGTGTGTTGGAAGTTAGAAGGAAAGCCCATGGGAGTCGAGAAGGGAATAAAAGTGGAGAATGCGGTGCAGACTGTAGCTTTCACTGGACTGAGGAGTCCCGAGGTAAACACTGCTGTGGGAGCAGGGTGAGGAATGAGGCAGATGAGAAATATGCAGGGTTTGTGTCCAAAGGGGATGATTACCCCATTTTCCTCAACTGAGATACCGAAACCCATAACAACCTGAAGGGACACAAGGGCTACTGTACTACCGGAGAAGGATTTGGTTTTCCCTCCAGACAGTTCAATAAAAGCTAAGGTATTAGTGAATGGGATCAGTGGAGATTATATTTCAGTTCCATTGTACAAAGTACAGTTGTAGTGTGATTTAGTGTCAGGTTCAGTAGTTGTCAGGGTGATTAAGGAGTTACCAGTGGACGGAATAGGCCTTTTGGGGAATGATTTGGCAGGAGTAAAAGTTGTAGCTTCATCCATGATTAACAATAATAATCACTTATCGTCACAAGTAGGCTTCAATGAAATTACTGTGAAAAGCCCCTAGTCACCACATTCCGCCGCCTGTTCGGGGAGGCTGGTACGGGAGAGTCCGAGGGAAATACTGCAAACAGCACATAAGAGTCAGGTGGGAATTAGGAAATCTCATTGGGCATTAAATGACTCAAAGAAAGAAAGGGTGACAGACTGTCATGGACCAGGGTTTAGAAACTCCAAAATATATTCTGAAGTCCACCTTACCTACAACCTTTATGTTGAATTTGGCTAGCATGGACACAAGAGCGTTCCCTTCAGGTGTGATTCAACAGGCTTCCTAGATACTTTCATCAAAACAGGCTTTATTCTAGTTTATATATAGGGCAGCACAGTGGTTTGCACCGCTACCTCACGGCGCCAAGGTCCCGGGTTCGATCCCGGCTCTGGGTTACTGTCCATGTGGAGTTTGCACATTCTCCCCGTGTGTGCGTGGGTTTTGCCCCCACAACCCAAAGATGTGCCGGGGAGGTGGATTGGCCGCGCTAAATTGCCCCTTAATTGGAAAAAATGAATTGGGTGCTCTAAATTTATTTTTAAAAACATATATAAAAAATAAACACACAGCAAGAATTTTTATCAATTACAAACATAAAGACACCACCCAGCTACAGTAATCCATGTATAATGAATGAATTCCCCCTTAACTGTTCCAATTCAAATCCAATGAAACCATCACCCCCTATTCAAGGGCATGGCCCAGCACTCTGCATTCTCACTTGAGTGAGACTGGCTTACCCTGAATATAGCGTTTAAGTTACCAAAGCAGGCAGTCACAAATCTGTTTACATCTGGAACAGTTTTTAAAATGAAAATAGAGAGAGACAGGCCAAAACACTTCTTTCTCTTTGTCTGTAGTCCACAGAAGCCATGTGATAAGACAAAAACCTTTCTTAAAGGGACACTCATGACAAGGCATTGATCACATATCAATTGACAATGGCAGTGAATCTGATTCTGCTGATACTGGTTAAATTATCTCTACGAGAATGATTTTGTCAAGATAAAATCTAGTAGAGAACCAGGGTCTGAGAACCCCAGGATTGAAGGTGATCTAAAAATGTTTTTAGAATATATATTTACAGAATGCTCGTTACTGGTTAGGTCCAGCATTTATTGTCCCTCCCTGTTGCCCTTCAGAAGGTGGGGGGAGCTGCCTTCTAGAACCGCTGCAGTTCCCTAGATGTAGGTACACCCACTGTGCTGTTAGGGAGGGAGTTCCAGGATGTTGCCCCGGCGACAGTGAAGGAACGGCCGATATATTTCCCAGTCGGGGTGGTGAGTGACTCGGAGGGGAGCCTCCAGGTGGGGGGGGGTTCCCAGGTATCTGCTGCTCTTGTCCTTCTAGGTGGAGGCGGGTGTGGGTTTGGAAGTCGCTGCCTAAGGAACCTTGGTGAGTTGCTGCAGTGCATCTTGTACATGGTACACACGGCTCCCACTGTGCGTCGGTGGGGGAGGGAGTGAATGTTTGTGGTGCCAATCAAGTGGGCTTTGTCCTGGATGGTGTTGAGTTTCTTTTAAAAAAAAATATTTCTGACCAGCCTGCCATGTGGCACCTTGTCAAGAGCCTTGCTAAAACCCATGTGGACTACATCAAACACACCACCCCACTTGTTACCTCCTCCAAAAGAAAAATCCATCAAGTTAGGTGATGATGCGTCCCTTAATAAATCTGTGCCTTTTCGATGATGATTTATTTGTCTCCCAATTCTTTCCAATAATTTTCCCACTGATTCGTCCACAATTACTTTAAGAGTAAAGAAACGGTATGAACTTGCCCTCTTAAAAAGGGTACTTTATTGGCTATAATGGACTTTGCGGAGAATTGAAAGGCGCTATAAGAATGCAGCAAGAGTTTGGACGCTGCATTTGTATGGTGCCAGAGACGTTCCGGCCCCCGGGGGGGGGGGAGGGTCATTTCCAGATGCACCCTGCCACCTTCTCCCCGGAACAAGCTTTGTTGCTCGTGATGCTGGTTACACTCGGGGTCACTGGCGATGATGGTGACCGGCAGCGGACGCAGTTCCCCGGTGTCACCCAGGCTAATAGCCGGCCCCAGAGGGCATCTACTGGCCGGGTTGCTGCCGAAGATGTAGTAGAAATATCTGCCGATTATCACTTCAGCCCCATTTCCATACAATAAACGAGAGCCAGCCCTCATCCAATAGCCTCCCGTCATTCACCGGTGTAGCCACCTAAAATGGCTGATTCCCGATTAGAATGGTCAATCCCCGATCTAAAATGGCGAACGGAAGAGGCTGATGGGAAAATCAGCCAACAGGACTCAAACAGACAGCTGCAGGCAAAACAGTGTATTCGGCTCTGGGGAAGTCGTCCCAGACCGATACCTGCAGCCATCAACATCACAACAACCCAGCCACCTGCATAGTAAGCAGCCATCCCCGGGAACAATTACTACACATTAGCAACATAAAGTCGACCCAGACCTGTCGGCGCCAGCAGGGACTGACACAAAGGAAGGTAGACGACCACCCCCCGATCAAGAAATCACCCCATTATTGGAGCATATCGAACCAAGTGATTGGGACCACGTCCAATCACTTGGGACCAGGGTCAAGGTCCGCCCCGAGAGGCGGGAAGCCCCTGGGGACTATAAGAATAGGGGCCAAGTTCAGATCGACCCTTCTCTTCCTGCTCGCAACCTTCGACAAGAAAACTGTAAGTGTTACTCCAGTGATCGCTACCAGATAGGCGCTCCTGACTATCGACTTGTGCCAGCTTTGAATCCCGCAGGCTCAGACCCAATTCGAAAGACCATTCGTTTCCCTGACCTGGTGGGCCATTTCCAAAGTTAAGTATTGGCCTTTAGTGGTAGGTAGTAGTCTAGAAGTAGGATTATTGTATAAGTATTTATTGCTGTATATAATAAATGAGCATTGATTTAACTTTTACTAAGTGGTGTGCTGCATTATTAATCATTACTTAAACCTGAACCACGTGGCGGTATCAGAAAGATACCTGGCGACTCATGAGCAAAGGTGACAGAATTAGAGCTAATAAACTAAGGCTAAAACGAGCAACACCGGCCTCCCCAGCAAGTGCTCACGCTGGCACCGATTCGTGCTCCGTTTGGAAAATGTGACCCTGGCGGAAGGGCTTCTGTGGGGAGCCGAGGAGGTGAGTAGCCATCTTTGCTCACAGGCAAAGAGCCCGGGGCCGCTGCGCTTGCCACCCCAGTGCTCGGCGAGGATGGGGAACCCTCGACAGGAGGGATGAGGGACCCTCCGCAGGGGGGGAGTGTGGGGGAGGCACTGGGGGGGGGAAATCGCTCCCAGCACCACCATGCTAACCCCTCAATCCCAACCCCATTCCGGGGACAACCCCTGTCTCTGCCCATCTGGCACACCGATCACCCATAACCCCCACGGACTACTGAGGCCTCTGGTTGCGCGGCTGAAGGCGATCGCTAATCGGGAATTGGCAATCGCGGTGAAGCGAGCACTTGACACATGCCAAGTGGGTTTCCTTGGGTGGGCAGACCTGTAGCATATTGGAGTCATTGCCTCGCATTCTGATCGCATTCTGGTGGGTCCCCATAGTCCGCACCATCATGTCGAAGCCCTTGGCGAGCTCCTCAGTGACTTGAACACGGCCTCAGTGACCGGCCTATGCTCTGCAGCGCCTCGGCCATTCCCACCAGAAAGCGGGACATGGTCCGGTCGGGCAGGGGCTTTTAACTGAGGCATGGATGTTTTAGGTCACTATTGTCCCTATCAGGGTAACTCTGATCCACAGGCTCAGCGTCAGGCTGGGACTTGGCTGGGTCCTGGGAGCCAGCAGCCCTCCGACTGCTGCCTCGCCTGGGGGTTCCTGCCTCCACCAGATGTACATCAGCAGCAGTGTGGTGCTAACATAACCACTAACATTTCCCACCGAGGTGTGTGTATCTGCACTGGTGGAGGGTGGGGATGACAGCTGTGTCACGATTATAGCAGTTGCATCCTCGGAGCTCTCCTCCGAGGGGTTCTCTTTGGAGTCAGGAGAGGGGGCACCCAGGATGGGCCGGCGCTGTCGTCTCGGGGACCTGTGGGACAATCATAGAATTTACAGTGCAGAAGGAGGCCATTCAGCCCATCGAGTCTGCACCGGCCCTTGGAAAGAGCACCCCACCCAAGCCCACGCCTCCACCCTATCCCCACAACCCACCTAACCTTTTTTGGACACGAAGGGACAATTTATCATGGCCAATCCACCCAACCTGTACATCTTTGGTCACTAAGGGCAATTTATCACGGCCAATCCACCTAACCTGCACATCTTTGGACTGTGGGGGGAAACCGGAGCACCCGGAGGAAACCCACGCACACACGGGGAGAACGTGCAGACTCCGCACAGACAGTGACCCAGCGGGGAATCGAACCTGGGACCCTGGAGCTGTGACGCAACTGTGCTAACTACTGTGTTACCGTGCTGCCTAATCAACTTGTATGTGCCGGAATGTTCCGGTCGGGCAGGGGCTTTTAACTGAGGCATGGATGTTATAGGTCACCAATTGTTCTTTTGACAAATGACGCAATGATCTGTTACTACCTGAGCACGTTTCTTAAATCCTCAAATGCACCCTCCTTTGGATGGGGCCACCATCTGTTGAGCAGCTAGGTGCCGCCATGAATGGATTTGTTGTCCATCTGGCTGAGGTGACTAATGTGACTCTATTTATCAAAAGTAATGGGTGAACTGTGTGAGGGCATTTAATGGGCAGTTTCAGCTCCAGAACAATACCTAGTCAGTCACAGCTTTACATATGGCTTGTACAGCTCTCAGACAACTTTTCCATCCAAGATCCACTGGGTCCAGTCTTCCAGAATAGAACCCAATTGGTCGCTGGTGATCCCCATGATGCTGGGTTAAGATTGCTGTCATATATCCTCCTTCTTCATGAACAAATAGGGTCAATGGTTTTCCACTATTTGGTGTACGAGTCAATCCAATTTCGATTAAAGTTGCATCACCCCAGAAATAATCTCAGTTCTTCAAAAGTGGTGGGTTTCTTTGCGATTTGAATTGCCTCTGTTCCATATTGAGTCAGTTCTCTTTTGCCTTTTGAAATGTTCTGACCGAAATAGATGACTTCATGTTGAGCAATTTGTGCTTTGGCCATCTTGAGTTTATGGCGACTGAGATGATTCAGCTGAACAAGCAAATCTTTCTCATGATCTTGTTCCTTAATAGTGGCGAACAAAATGTCATCGACATACTGGATAATGGTCGAGGGCAACTCAGGTAATTCCCTCAGATGGTTTTGTAAAGTCAGATGGAATAAGGTAGGGCTGTAGTGAAAACCCTGTGGTAATCTTGTCCAGGAGGACTATTACTGTTGAATAGTAAAGACAAACCGAGGTTGTACCTCCTGTGCTATTGGTATTGACCAGAAGCCATTAGCCAAATCGATAACTGAAAACCATTCACGTTCTGGTGTTAAAGCATTGAAGATAGTTGAAGGGTCGGTCACCAGAGGGGCTCTCTTATCAATACACTGATTTGTTGTTTGGTAGCAAATGGTCAGACGCCATGAACCATTTTACAGGCCAAACTGGACTGTTTGATGAACTGTGTGTTTTAACTAACATCCCCCTTTCTTCCAGCTGTTTTACTATGTGTAAAATCCCTTCAATTGAGGACGGGTTAATGGGGTATTGTTTGGTACACGGTGCAGTGGGACCAGTGAATGATGCTGGTTCCATATGTAATAATCCACAATCATTCTTATCTTTCGCCCAAATCAGGTGTTCGTAAAGCTGATCTTTCCTGAATGGTCTGGTTGCCCATGTTCCTTTCCCATTTTCAAAGCTTCGGGAAGAATTCAGTTGGGATAGAATATCCAAACCCAGAATGGCCTGATCCACTCGACCTATCCAAACTGGAGAAATTAATTCATGAGGACCAAATTCTATCGATAGAGGTTTAATTCTTTTAATAGTCAGTAGATCTCCCCCAACACCATGAGCCACAGTGTGTTTGTAATCCAGAGCAAATGCTTTTCCAAATTCGATCGGAAAACGGTTTGCACTGAGTGCTGAATTTGGGTGCATTTGAGTGCTATAGTGAGAGTTTGGTGACTGAGGGAGTTAGGTGAGGAGGGAGTAAGGTGCTCCTTTCATTTTGTTTCCTACATTTCCGCAAAGAGTGAGAAGAGAGCCAGGAGTTTACAGAGAGTGTAGCTGACTGGGAGCAGAGTCGGAGGGCGGAGATCTAGTTAGTCCACAGGGCAGCTATATTCTGTCAGGTAAGAGGGGATGGAGGCTAGGCCAGTTGCATGCTCCTCCTGTAGGATGTGGGTGGTGAGGGATACCACCGGTGTCCCCGCTGACTATACCTGCGGGGTGCACCCAACTCCAGCTCCTCAAAGACTATGTTAGGGAACTGGAGCTGAAGCTGGATGAACTTCGGATCATCCGGGAGGCAGAGGGAGTGGTAGAGAAGAGTTACAGGGAGGTAACCACACCCAAGGTACAGGACACGAATAGCTGGGTTACAGTCAGGGGAAAGAAAACAAACAGGCAGACAGGGCAGGGATCCCTCGTGGCCGTTCCCCTTCAAAACAAGTATACCGTTTTGGATGCTGTTGGGGGGGATGACCTACCGGGGGAAGGCCCTAGCGGCCAGGTCTCTGGCACTGAGTCTGGCTCTGGGGCTCAGAAGGGAAGGGGGGAGAATAGAAAAGCAATAGTTGTAGGAGATTCAATGGTTAGGGGAATAGATAGGAGATTCTGTGGTCGCGAGCGAGACTCCCGGAAGGTATGTTGCCTCCCGGGTGCCAGGGCCAGGGATGTCTCGGATCGTGTCTTCAGGATCCTTAAGGGGGAGGGGGAGCAGCCAGAAGTCGTGGTGCACATTGGTACCAACGACGTAGGTAGGAAAAGGGGTGTGGAGGTAATAAACAAGTTTAGGGAGTTAGGCTGGAAGTTAAAAGCCAGGACAGACAGAGTTGTCATCTCTGGTTTGTTGCCGGTGCCACGTGATAGCGAGGCTCGGAATAGGGAGAAAGTGCAGCTGAACACGTGGCTGCAGGAATGGTGTAGGGGGGAGGGCTTCAGGTATTTGGATAATTGGAGCGCATTCTGGGGAAGGTGGGACCTGTACAAGCAGGACGGGTTGCATCTGAACCAGAGGGGCACCAATATCCTGGGAGGGAGGTTTTCTAGTACTCTTCGGGAGGGTTTAAACTAATTTGGCAGGGGAATGGGAACCGGATTTGTAGTCCAGCAACTAAGGTAGCCAATATTCAGGACGCCAAAGCGTGTAGTGAGGCAGTGGGGAAGGGAACACTGACAAAGGAGAGTACTTGCAGGCACGGAGATGGATTGAAGTGTGTATACTTCAACGCAAGAAGCATCAGGAATAAGGTGGGTGAACTTAAGGCATGGATTGGTACTTGGGACTACGATGTGGTGGCCATCACGGAAACTTGGATAGAAGAGGGGCAGAAATGGTTGTTGGAGGTCACTGGTTATAGATGTTTCAATAAGATTAGGGAAGGTGGTAAAAGAGGTGGGGGGTGGCATTGTTAATTAGAGATAGTATAACAGCTGTAGAAAGTTTGAGGAGTATCTGCCTACTGAGGTAGTATGGGTTGAAGTCAGAAATAGGAAAGGAGCAGTCACCTTGTTAGGAGTTTTCTATAGGCCCCCCAATAGTAGAGATGTGGAGGAACAGATTGGGAAATCGATTTTGGAAAGGTGCAGAAGTCACACGGTAGTAGTCATTGGTGACTTTAACTTCCCAAACATTGAGTGGAAACTCTTTAGATCAAATAGTTTGGATGGGGTGGTGTTTGCGCAGTGTGTCCAGGAAGCTTTTCTAACACAGTATGTAGATTGTCCGACCAGAGGAGAGGCAATATTGGATTTGGTACTTGGTAATGAACAAGGGCAAGTGATAGATTTGTTAGTGGGGGAGCATTTTGGAGATAGTGACCACAATTCTGTGACTTTCACTTTAGTAATGGAGAGGGATAGGTGCGTGCAACAGGGCAAGGTTTACAATTGGGGGAAGGGTAAATACGATGTTGTCAGACAAGAATTGAAGTGCATAAGTTGGGAACATAGGCTGTCAGGGAAGGACACAAGTGAAATGTGGAACTTGTTCAAAGAACAGGTACTATGTGTCCTTGATATGTATGTCCCTGTCAGGCAGGGAAGAGTTGGTCGAGTGAGGGAACCATGGTTGACAAGAGAGGTTGAATGTCTTGTTAAGAGGAAAAAGGAGACTTATGTAAGGCTAAGGAAACAAGGTTCAGACAGGGCGTTGGAGGGATACAAGATAGCCAGGAGGGAACTGAAGAAAGGGATTAGGAGAGCTAAGAGAGGGCATGAACAATCTTTGGCGGGTAGGATCAAGGAAAACCCCAAGGCCTTTTACACATATGTGAGAAATGTGAGAATGACTATAGGTCCGATCAAGGACAGTAGCGGGAGATTGTGTATTGAGTCTGAAGAGATAGGAGAGGTCTTGAACGAGTACTTTTCTTCTGTATTTACAAATGAGAGGGGCCATATTGAGAGGACAATGTGAAACAGACTGGTAAGCTCGAGGAAATACTTGTTAGGAAGGAAGATGTGTTGGGCATTTTGAAAAGCTTGAGGATAGACAAGTCCCCCGGGCCTGACGGGATATATCCAAGGATTCTATCGGAAGCAAGAGATGAAATTGCAGAGCCGTTGGCAATGATCTTTTCGTCCTCACTGTCAACAGGGGTGGTACCAGGGGATTGGAGAGTGGCGAATGTCGTGCCCCTGTTCAAAAAAGGGACTAGGGATAACCCTGGGAATTACAGGCCAGTTAGCCTTACTTCGGTGGTAAGCAAAGTAATGGAAAGGGTATTGAAGGATAGGATTTCTGAGCATCTGGAAAGACACTGCTTGATTAGGGATAGTCAGCACGGATTTGTGAGGGGTAGATCTTGCCTTACAAGTCTTATTGAATTCTTTGAGGAGGTGATCAAGCATGTGGATGAAGGTAAAGCAGTGGATGTAGTGTACATGGATTTTAGTAAGGCATTTGATAAGGTTCCCCATGGTAGGCATCTGCAGAAAGTAAGGAGGCATGGGATAGTGGGAAATTTGGTCAGTTGGATAACGAACTGGCTAACCGATAGAAGTCAGAGAGTGGTGGTGGATGGCAAATATTCAGCCTGGATCCCAGTTACCAGTGGCATACCGCAGGGATCAGTTCTGGGTCCTTTGCTGTTTGTGATTTTCATTAATGACTTGGATGAGGGAGTTGAAGGGTGGGTCAGTAAATTTGCAGACGATACGAAGATTGGTGGAGTTGTGGATAGTAAGGAGTGCTGTTGTCGGCTGCAAAGAGACATAGATAGGATGCAGAGCTGGGCTGAGAAGTGGCAGATGGAGTTTAACCCTGAAAAGTGTGAGGTTGTCCATTTTGGAAGGACAAATGTGAATGAGGAATACAGGGTTAACGGTAGAGTTCTTGGCAATGTGGAGGAGCAGAGAGATCTTGGGGTCTATGTTCATACATCTTTGAAAGTTGCCACTCAAGTGGATAGAGCTGTGAAGAAGGCCTATGGTGTGCTCGCGTTCATTAACAGAGGGATTGAATTTAAGAGCCGTGAGGTGATGATGCAGCTGTACAAAACTTTGGTAAGGCCACATTTGGAGTACTGTGTACAGTTCTGGTCGCCTCATTTTAGGAAGGATGTGGAAGCTTTGGAAAAGGTGCAAAGGAGATTTACCAGGATGTTGCCTGGAATGGAGAGTAGGTCTTACGAGGAAAGGTTGAGGGTGCTAGGCCTTTTCTCATTAGAACGGAGAAGGATGAGGGGCGACTTGATAGAGGTTTATAAGGTGATCAGGGGAATAGATAGAGTAGACAATCAGAGACTTTTTCCCCGGGTGGAACAAACCATTACAAGGGGACATAAATTTAAGGTGAATGGTGGAAGATATAGGGGGGATGTCAGAGGTAGGTTCTTTACCCAGAGTAATGGGGGCATGGAATGCACTGCCTGTGGAAGTAGTTGAGTCAGAAACATTAGGGACCTTCAAGCAGCTATTGGATAGGTACATGGATTACGGTAAAATGATATAGTGTAGATTTATTTGTTCTTAAGGGCAGCACGGTAGCATTGTGGATAGCACAATTGCTTCACAGCTCCAGGGTCCCAGGTTCAATTCCGGCTTGGGTCACTGTCTGTGCGGAGTCTGCACCTTCTCCCCGTGTGTGCGTGGGTTTCCTCCGGGTGCTCCGGTTTCCTCCCACAGTCCAAAGATGTGCAGGTTAGGTGGATTGGCCAATGATAAATTGCCCTTAGTGTCCAAAATTGCCCTTGTGTTGGGTGGAGGTGTTGACCTTGGGTAGGGTGCTCTTTCCAAGAGCCGGTGCAGACTCAGTGGGCCGAATGGCCTCCTTCTGCACTGTAAATTCAATGATAATCTATGATTAATCTGGGACAAAGGTTCGGCACAACATCGTGGGCCGAAGGGCCTGTTCTGTGCTGTATTTTTCTATGTTCTAAAACTCTGCTCCCGTATCGAAGAGACAGTCCACTTCTATACCGCCCACCCTCATTAATATATACAATCCATCTCTTCTATTTTCAAATGGAGCATGAAGAGAGGCCGGGGCGGAGGGGCTGATGGTGGGTGTTTCTAATATTTTGACACCCCCAACAGTGCTGCTGTAGCCACCTGGGTTGGCCACTTCCCGACTTTAAAATGGAGATCCGCTAAGAATGCTGGGAAATTCAGTCAAACGCAGGAAAAACAAGCAGGCGCAAAGTTTCCTGTAATCAGAACTTGCAGGAACCCAGACAGCACTGAAACTAACAACCATCTACATACTGATGAGCGATCCCCGGGAACAATTGGAAACAGTTAAGACAAACAAAGCCAAGCCAGACTCCTCGGCGCCAGCAGGAGCCAAGACAAAGGAAGGCCAAAGAACACTTAGGGACCGCCCAGCGATCAGGGAACAGATCCAGTGTTGGAGAAATCGATCCAAGTGATCAGAACTCAGTCCAATCACTTGGAACCAGATAGGGGGTCCACCCAAAAGGGCGGCCCCTGGGGTCTATAAAATAGAGTCCCCAAGTTCAATTCGTCCTTCTTGGCAGGGTCTCTCAGCAGCTCGAAACAACCCTTGACCGTGACCTGCCTAGTAGCTGCACCAACCAAGTAAGTCTCCAGTCAATGCTCGCTACGAGATAGGCGCTCCTAGCTACCAGTCTATACCAGCTTTGAAGCCTGCAGACTCAGAATCGAACGGAAGGCCATTTGTTCTCCTGAACTGGTGGGCCAGTTCCAAAGCTAAGTATCGGCCTTTTAGTGTTAGAGATAGTCTAGTAAGTAGAGTTTTATACGTGAATAGTGATTGACTGTGTATAATAAATGTGTTTTGATTTGAAACTTACTAACTGGTGTATTGAGTTATTGATCAGCACTTGAACTTGAACCTCATGGTGGTATCATAAAGATACCTGGCGACTCTAGAGCAAAGGTTATAAAACAGAGCAAATTAAGTAGAGACACAATGAGCAACACTGCTCTATGTTGTGGTGATAATTTCTTAAATTCTTCCCATGCAGCTGAAGCTTCCTGGGACTGGGCTGGTGGAGATTGTGGGTAAAGTCTAGGTGTGGAATTGGAAACGGGAGCAGGATTTGGAGGCACATACGGTGCTGGGAAATGCATTCCCCCAGATGGTGTAATATACGGGGCGTCGATTGGGGCCCGTAGACAACATCCTGGCCTTGTCGTCCTTATAATCTAGCTCGACATGACCTAACCCAATGTCCTTCCTTTCCACAAATATTGCTTTTTCCTCTTGTAAATTTTGATTTGGGTTAAACATTTGAATTAGACAAAGCATTGTTTACTGATTGGCCTAATACTCCTTTAGGTTGTGCCTGTTTGGAAAACGTGTATCTTAGTATCCCAATCTCGATCGATTTGAGCACATCGATTTCCTAACGCTGAATACGATGTTGCTGCTCTAGACCAATCAGGAAGCACCAATTTCAATGCATTGGACGCATCTGTTCCTAAACCAGCAATAAATGCAGACTTTACCGGTTTGAGAGTGCTGTAGTCCCAAGACTCCAATCCCCCTGGCAACTCCATTCCTCAGTGCTTTATCCATACTTTCCTCAATCTTCCTATTCTGACACTTCCTGACCTCTTCTGCAGACAAGCAGTAACCTTTGTCCAGTCAATTTCTGGCGGGTTATATCTTAACAACCATTGTTTAATTCGGAGCCAGCCATCGTCCATTCGTTGCTCTTCCTCCTCTAATGCTCCTTTAAGCTCGCTAAAGAGTTGGTCACTTTCTCGTTTAGGGGTTATTAGTGTCAGATCCTGAACTTCGTCCTGCAGGAGGAGGTTATAAATCTGTCGCAATCTTTCCAGCACTTTCCATAATCCCATTCCACCTTTTTCTCGGATTGGGTAATTCTTTAGACCGCCGGTCAATTCCATCTGGATCAGCCGGTTTATGGACCGTCCATTGAGCATATTGTGCTCGAGTGATCCTCCTATCCCCTTCCACAGAGACTGTTTCTACTCACTCTGATTTATACCGCTTTGATTTGAAAGGGGCTAGCCGTATACCTCCTGCTTCTTGACACTTGGGGCTTTCGTGTTTCTTAAGCATTTCCCTTATAATTTCTACTTCAGAATCGCTATCGGATTCCGGCGATTCCGTTAAAAAGGGATTTGTAGATATGCCTAATTTCTTTCTCCATACACGTCCGGTTTGCAATTGAGGGAAGGAAGTCACCCATTTCACTCTGTAGGTCTCTTACCTCGTTCTGCCAATCCGTTATCCCACCGCCGATACGCCGATTAGGCGTTCGGTATCTTCTCCCGTTACTCTCCTGCCGTTGGCTCGCCAAATTGTAAAATCTCTTATTTTTCTTCCGAAAATAAGGTACTCAGTCCGGTTGACAGAGGTGTTCAAAACACACTTCATTACTAAGAATCTACTTAATACACTTGCCTAAGAACTGAATCAGAACTTAGATCAAAATAACACATAAACTTGTCAGAAGACAGTGAAAAATCATTCAAACATTAACATAAGAAATAGGTAAAGAAAATACTTTCAAATTAAAGTCATTTAGAACATAGAACATACAGTGCAGAAGGAGGCCATTCGGCCCATCGAGTCTGCACCGACCCACTTAAGCCCTCACTTCCACCCTATCCCCGTAACCCAATAACCCCTCCTAACCTTTTTGGACACTAAGGGCAATTTAACACGGCCAATCCACCCAACCTGTACATCTTTGGTCACTAAGGGCAATTTATCATGGCCAATCCACCTAACCTGTACATCTTTGGTCACTAAGGGCAATTTAACACGGCCAATCCACCCAACCTGCACATCTTTGGTCACTAAGGGCAATTTAACACGGCCAATCCACCCAACCTGTACATCTTTGGTCACTAAGGGCAATTTATCATGGCCAATCCACCTAACCTGTACATCTTTGGACACTAAGGGACAATTTAACATGTCCAATCCACCTAACCTGCACATCTTTGGACACTAAGGGACAATTTAACACGGCCAATCCACCTAACCTGGACATCTTTGGACACTAAGGGACAATTTAACATGTCCAATCCACCTAACCTGTACATCTTTGGACACTAAGGGACAATTTAACATGTCCAATCCACCTAACCTGTACATCTTTGGTCACTAAGGGCAATTTATCATGGCCAATCCACCTAACCTGTACATCTTTGGACTGCGGGAGGAAACCGGAGCACCCGGAGGAAACCCACGCAGACACGGGAAGGACGTGCAGACTCCGCACAGACAGTGACCCAGCGGGGAATCGAACCTGGGACTCTGGTGCTGTGAAGCCACAGTGCTAACCACTGTGCTACCGTGCTGCCCAAAGTGTACTTCTACAGATACTTCAAGAATTCTGGAATTTTTCTGAAAAATTGATCATACAATCATATTCTTAAGTAAACCCTTATCTCTTGTTTATGTCCTCACTCAGATTTCATTGGTTTTTGCTCTCAGCTGAGACCCTTTTGACTCTAAGGGACAATTTAACACGGCCAATCCACCTAACCTGCACATCTTTGGACACTAAGGGACAATTTAACATGGCCAATCCACCTAACCTGCACATCTTTGGACACTAAGGGACAATTTAACACGGCCAATCCACCTAACCTGTACATCTTTGGACACTAAGGGACAATTTAACATGTCCAATCCACCTAACCTGTACATCTTTGGACACTAAGGGACAATTTAACACGGCCAATCCACCTAACCTGCACATCTTTGGACACTAAGGGACAATTTAACATGTCCAATCCACCTAACCTGTACATCTTTGGACACTAAGGGACAATTTAACATGTCCAATCCACCTAACCTGTACATCTTTGGACACTAAGGGACAATTTAACACGGCCAATCCACCTAACCTGCACATCTTTGGACACTAAGGGACAATTTAACACGGCCAATCCACCTAACCTGCACATCTTTGGACACTAAGGGACAATTTAACACGGCCAATCCACCTAACCTGTACATCTTTGGACACTAAGGGACAATTTAACACGGCCAATCCACCTAACCTGCACATCTTTGGACACTAAGGGACAATTTAACACGGCCAATCCACCTAACCTGTACATCTTTGGACACTAAGGGACAATTTAACATGTCCAATCCACCTAACCTGTACATCTTTGGACACGAAGGGACAATTTAACACGGCTAATCCACCTAACCTGCACATCTTTGGACACTAAGGGACAATTTAACACGGCCAATCCACCTAACCTGCACATCTTTGGACACTAAGGGACAATTAAACACGGCCAATCCACCTAACCTGCACATCTTTGGACACTAAGGGACAATTTAACACGGCCAATCCACCTAACCTGCACATCTTTGGACACTAAGGGACAATTTAACACGGCCAATCCACCTAACCTGTACATCTTTGGACACTAAGGGACAATTTAACACGGCCAATCCACCTAACCTGCACATCTTTGGACACTAAGGGACAATTTAACACGGCTAATCCACCTAACCTGCACATCTTTGGACACTAAGGGACAATTTAACACGGCCAATCCACCTAACCTGCACATCTTTGGACACTAAGGGACAATTAAACACGGCCAATCCACCTAACCTGCACATCTTTGGACACTAAGGGACAATTTAACACGGCCAATCCACCTAACCTGTGCATCTTTGGACACTAAGGGACAATTTAACACGATCAATCCACCTTACCTGTACATCTTTGGAAACTAAGGGACAGTTTAACACGGCAAATCCACCTAACCTGCACATCTTTGGACACTAAGGGACAATTAAACACGGCCAATCCACCTAACCTGCACATCTTTGGACACTAAGGGACAATTTAACACGGCCAATCCACCTAACCTGTGCATCTTTGGACACTAAGGGACAATTTAACACGATCAATCCACCTTACCTGTACATCTTTGGAAACTAAGGGACAGTTTAACACGGCAAATCCACCTAACCTGCACATCTTTGGACACTAAGGGACAATTTAACACGGCCAATCCACCTAACCTGCACATCTTTGGACACTAAGGGACAATTTAACACAGCCAATCCACCTAACCTGCACATCTTTGGACACTAAGCGACAATTTAACACGGCCAATCCACCTAACCTGTACATCTTTGGACTATGGTAGGAAACCGGAGCACCCGGAGGAAACCCACGCAGACACGGGGTGAACACAGACAGTCACCTCAGATGGGAATCAAACCCGGGTCCCTGGTGCAGTGAAGCAGCAGTGCTAACCACTGTGCCTCCCATTATATGTTTCATATCTGAACTTTAAATAATAGAGTATGGGAAATAGTGAGCTGGAATAAGTTCACCATACGAGGGTCGGACGAGAGCTCTCACAAAGCATGGGGGGCCATTCGTCAGACTGTTACAAAATCTGTTCGGAGACAACAGCAACGAGGGAAAGTGGGGATTGGGGGGAAGGAGACAAGACACACGCAATGAGGAGGAGAGATAGGGGAGGTGAGGGATGGGAGGGGTGAGGGCTGGGGGGGTGAGGGCTGGGGGGTTTAGGGGGGAGTGAGGGAGAGGGGGTGAGGGAGGGGGGAGTGAGGGAGGGGAGTGAGGGAGAGGGAGTGAGGAGGGGGAGTGAGGGAGGGGAGTGAGGGAGAGGGAGTGAGGAGGGGAGAGTGAGGGAGGGGAGGGGGGTTGAGGGAGGGGGGAGTGAGGGAGGGGAGTGAGGGAGGGGGGTGAGGGAGGGGGGAGTGAGGGAGGGGAGTGACGGAGAGGGAGTGAGGGAGGGGGGAGTGAGGGAGGGGGTTGAGGGAGAGGGAGTGAGGGAAGGGGGAGTGAGGGAGGGGAGTGAGGGAGGGGGGAGTGAGGGAGGGGGGATGAGGGAGGGGGGAGTGAGGGAGGGGAGTGAGGGAGAGGGAGTGAGGGAGGGGGGAGTGAGGGAGGGGGAGAGAGGGAGGGGGAGTGAGGGAGGGGAGTGAGGGAGGGGGGAGTGAGGGAGGGGGAGTGAGGGAGGGGAGTGAGGGAGGGGGGAGTGAGGGAGGGGGATGAGGGAGGGGAGTGAGGGAGGGGGGTTGAGGGGGTGAGGGAGGGGGGAGTGAGGGAGGGGGAGTGAGGGAGGGGAGGGGGGGTGAGGAGGGGGGAGTGAGGGAGGGGGAGTGAGGGAGGGGAGTGAGGGAGAGGGAGTGAGGGAGGGGGGAGTGAGGGAGGGGGGAGTGAGGGAGGGGAGGGGGGGTGAGGGAGGGGAGAGTAAGGGAGGGGGGAGTGAGGGAGGGGGGAGTGAGGGAGGGGCGAGTGAGGGAGGGGGGAGTGAGGGAGGGGAGTGAGGGAGGGGGGAGTGAGGGAGGGGAGTGAGGGAGGGGGGGAGTGAGGGGGGGGAGTGAGGGAGGGGGGAGTGAGGGAGGGGAGTGAGGGAGGGGGGGAGTGAGGGAGGGGGTAGTGAGGGAGGGGGGGAGTGAGGGAGGGGGGAGTGAGGAAGGGGAGGGGGGGAGTGAGGGAGGGGGGAGTGAGGGAGAGGGGAGCGAGGGAGAGGGAGTGAGGGAGGGGGGAGTGAGGGAGGGGAGGGGGGAGGGAGGGAGTGAGGGTGGGGGGAGTGATGGAGGGGTGTGAGGGAGGGGAGTGAGGGAGGGGGAGTGAGGGAGGGGGGAGTGAGGGAGGAGGGGGAGGGAGGGGGGAGTGAGGGAGAGGGAGTGAGGGAGTGGAGTGAGGGAGGGGAGGGGGAGGGTGGAGAGAGGGAGGGGGAGTGGGAGGGGGAGTGAGGGAGGGGGGTGTGAGGGGAGGGGGGGAGTGAGGGAGGGGAGTGAGGGAGTGGAGTGAGGGAGGGGAGGGGGGGGAGGGTGAGAGGGAGGGGGAGGGAGGGAGGGGAGTGAGGGAGGGGGAGTGAGGAGGGGAGTGAGGGAGGGGGGTGAGGGAGGGGGGAGTGAGGGAGGGGTGTGAGGGGGAGTGGGGAGTGGGAGTGGGGAGGGGAGTGAGGGAGGGGGGGAGTGGAGGGAGGGGAGTGAGGGGGGAGTGAGGGAGTGGGAGGGTGTGAGGTGAGGGGGTGGGGGGGTGTGAGGGGGGGAGTGAGGGAGGGGAGTGAGTGAGGGGGGTGTGTGGGAGGGGGAGTGAGGGAGGGGGTGTGTGGGAGGGGAGTGAGGTGGGGGTGTGAGGGGGGGGTGAGGGAGGGAGTGGGAGGGGTGGTGGGTGGGGGGAGGGTGAGGGAGGAGGGTGGGAGTGAGGGTGGGGGAGGGGGAGTGAGGGTGGGGTGTGAGGGTGGGGGGAGTGGTGGGGGGGGAGTGTGGGTGGGGGTGGGGAGGGGGTGAGGGAGGGGGGTGAGGGAGGGGGGGTGGGGAGGGGTGGGGGGGTGAGGGGGGGGAGTGTGGGAGGGGGAGGGGGTGAGGGTGGGGGGAGTGAGGGTGGGGGGAGTGAGGGAGGGGGGGTGAGGGAGGGGGGGTGTGAGGGAGGGGGAGTGAGGGAGGGGTGGGGGGGTGTGGGAGGGGGGGGTGTGGAGGGGGGTGGGGGGGGGGTGGGTGGGTGAGGTGGGGTGGGGGGTGGGGGGTGGGGTGGGGTGGGGGGTGGGTGGGAGGGGGGTGTGGGGTGGGGGGGTGGGGTGGGGGGTGTGGGGTGGGGGGGTGGTGGGGGGGGTGTGGTGGGGGGGGTGGGTGGGGGGGTGTGTGGGAGGGGAGTGAGGGAGGGGGGAGTGAGGGAGGGGGTGGGTGAGGGTGGGGTGGGGGGTGTGAGGGAGGGGGAGTGAGGGAGGGGGAGTGAGGGAGGGGAGTGAGGGAGGGGGGTGAGGGAGGGAGGGGGAGGGGAGGGAGTGAGGGAGGGGGAGTGAGGGTGGGGGGAGTGAGGGAGGGGAGTGAGGGAGGGGGGTGAGGGAGGGGGGTGAGGGAGGGGGGAGTGGGGAGTGGGGTGGGGGGTGAGGGAGGGGAGTGAGGGAGGGGGTGTGGGGGGGGTGGGGTGAGGGTGGGGGGTGAGGGAGGGGGGGTGTGAGGGAGGGGTGTGTGGGTGGGGGAGTGAGGGGAGGGGTGGGGGGGTGGTGAGGGTGGGGGGAGTGAGGGTGGGGGGTGTGGGGTGGGGGGTGTGGGGAGGGGAGTGTGGGGGGGGTGTGAGGGTGGGGGGTGAGGGTGGGGGGTGGGTGGGAGGGGGGTGGGTGGGGTGTGGGTGGGGTGTGGGGAGGGGGTGAGGGAGGGGGTGTGGGGAGGGGGAGTGAGGGTGGGGGGAGTGTGGGAGGGGTGGGGTGGAGTGGGGGGGTGAGGGGGGGTGAGGGAGGGGGTGGTGTGGGGGGGGTGGGAGGGGGGGAGTGTGGGTGGGGGGGGAGTGTGGGAGGGGGGTGTGGGAGGGGGTGTGAGGTGGGGGTGGGTGGGGAGTGAGGGTGGGGGTGTGGGGAGGGTGGGTGGGTGGGGGGGGTGGTGGGAGGGGTGGGGTGGGTGGGAGGGGGGAGTGTGGGTGGGGGAGTGAGGGAGGGGGTGAGGGAGGGGGTGTGAGGGAGGGGTGAGGGGTGGGGGTGAGGTGGGGTGTGGGTGGGGTGTGTGGGTGGGGGGGTGTGAGGGTGGGGGGTGTGGGGAGGGGGGAGTGAGGGGTGGGGGAGGGTGGGGGGGGTGGGGTGGGGTGGGGGTGTGAGGGAGGGGGGTGGGTGGGGAGGGGGGGTGGTGGGGGGGGGTGTGGGGTGGGTGGGGTGGGGTGTGGGGTGGTGGGGTGGGTGTGTGGTGGGGGTGGGAGGGTGGTGGGGGGGGTGGTGGGTGTGGGGTGGGTGTGGGTGGGGGGGGTGGAGGGTGGGGAGTGGGGTGGGGTGGGTGGGGGGAGGGGGGGTGAGGTGAGGGGTGGGTGGGTGGGGGGGAGTGGGGAGGGGGGAGTGAGGGTGGGGGTGTGAGGGTGGGGGAGTGAGGGTGGGGGGTGGTGGTGGGGTGGGGTGGGTGGGGGTGGGGGGTGAGGTGGTGGGTGGGTGTGGGTGGGGGTGGTGGGTGGTGGGTGGGTGTGGGAGGGGGGAGTGAGGGTGGGGGGGTGGGGGTGGGGAGGTGGGAGGGGTGTGAGGGAGGGGGGTGTGTGGTGGGGTGTGGGGGGGGTGGGAGGGAGGGGGAGTGAGGGAGGGGGGTGAGGGAGGGGTGGGTGGGGGAGGGGTGTGGGGGGAGGTGGGGGTGTGAGGGAGGGGGGGGTGAGGGGGGGAGTGAGGGGGAGTGAGGGAGGGGTGTGAGTGAGGGGGGAGTGAGGGGTGGGGTGGTGGGTGGGGGTGGGTGGGGGGGTGAGGGTGGGGAGGGTGGGAGGGGGGGTGTGGGAGGGGTGGGTGGGGGTGAGGGTGGGGGTGGGAGGGAGGGGGGTGGGGAGGGGAGTGAGGGAGGGGTGGGGTGAGGTGGGGGGTGTGTGGGTGGGGGTGAGGGGGGGAGTGGGGTGGGTGAGTGTGGGTGGGGGGAGTGTGGGTGGGGGTGGTGAGGGGGGGGGGTGGGGGGGTGAGGGAGGGGGTGTGTGGGTGGGGGAGGGAGGTGGGAGGGGGGGGAGTGTGGGAGGGGGGTGGGTGGGAGGGGAGTGTGGGTGGGGGAGTGAGGGAGGGGGGTGTGTGGGGAGGTGGGGGTGTGAGGGGGGTGGGTGGTGGGGTGGGGGTGGGTGGTGGGTGGGGGGGGGGTGGGTGGGGGGGTGTGTGGGTGGGGTGGTGTGGGTGGGGGGTGTGGTGGGTGGGTGGTGGGGGGGGTGGTGGGTGGGGGGTGTGGGTGGGGGGTGGGTGGGGGGGGTGGTGGGTGGGGGTGGTGGGGGGGGTGGTGGGTGGGGGGGTGGGTGGGTGGGGTGGGTGGTGGG